>NC_140601.1:42020823-42318323 GCF_057381915.1 Diplotaxodon limnothrissa
TGTTGACCCAGGGTGAGATCTAAAACCTGCAGGGAATCCCTTGATTGGGATTGGGGACCCCTGCTTTAAACAGTACCGGATCTGCCATTTTGAAGAGTTTTTAATGATGTGCTTTTAGCAGCTGACTCGGGTGACAGTGTTATTGTCGTGCTTTTAGATTTAATGGCTGCCTCTGATACAGCGCATCTTAACATTTTTATTTCTCATTTAGAGCGGTTGTTGGGTGAGTACCGCACTGCAGTGGTCCAGATCTTATTTGGCAGAGCAAACTTTCTCTGTGAAACTTGGTGAGTTTGCATCCTCTGCTGCTTTTCTTCAATGTGGGGTCCCACAGGGTTCAGTTTCAGGCCCACTTCTTTTCTCCCTATATCTGCTAGCCCTTGGCTCTATTTTTAGGAAACATGGGATTTCTTTCCACTGTTATGCCGCAGACTCCCAGATTTATTTCCCTCTCAAAAAGACAAATGGTTTCTCAGATGTCTTGATGAAATAAGGGCCTGGATGGCTTTGAGCTTATTAAATTTTAATGAGCAGAAGACAGAAGTGATGATTTTTGGTGTCATTTCTGAGATCACTACTATGGATCTGGATTTCTTGGCACAGTATGTTAAACCAATCATCACTAATCTGGGAGTTAAACTCGAGCTGTTGTAAGGCAGTTAGCCAACATAAAGCCCATCTTATCAAAGCAGCTTTTTGACAGTAACCCACACCTTTGTTACACCTAGCCTGGATTATTGTAACACACTTTATTGTGGGGTTAGTGATGCATCCATTAGGCATCTACAGGTTGTGCAAAATGCTGCAGCACGTCATTTAACTGGAACAAAAAAGTCTGAGCTCATTACCCCATTTTAATTTCACTCCACTGGCTACCTGTACATTTTAGCATCCTTTTTAAAGTTCTTTTATTTGTTTTTAAATCTCTTCAGCATCAATCCACTTCCATGTAGAGGACTTTAGAGATGCAACCAATTATTACCAAAAAACATGAGACCATTAGAGGAAAAATAAATGAATAAAACAAGAATACCAGGAACTGCTGGAGAGCCAGACTTCTAAGAGTCTGCCAAGTGGGAGGTGAAAGACTGACTGGCTAATTGGAAACAGGTGTGGCAAATTAAACACAGGTGATACTAATGAGGGCTGGGCGCAGTAAAACCAATCAAAAAAATAAACCAAGAACACCCTGGAAGATACTACACACATCACATCAGTTCATTATAACACAGCTTCTGTATCAGAATCTCATCACTACTTCTGTGTGTTACGCCTCTTTTTGCTAGTAAAAGTATCATTGCTGACTGTACTTTAAAGAGGCTGCTGTGTGTTTATGGTATGACTCAACCATTCAAAATTCAAAATGGCAAATAGAACAGAAATTTATGTTATGTATTATAGAATGTGTTTACCTTCTATATTAGCCAGTTCTTTTACATGAGAGCACCTGAATTTAATTCCATTTAATTCAATGTTATTTATTTGGAATCAACTGACAACAACAGTCTTACCAGAGAGTCCAGCTGTTGAAGCAATGGCACAAATTAACTAATCAAACTACAGGCTTTTAGCTACATAAAGACTCTAATTTTACAATCATAAATTCAGACAAAAGTGAGGTGATTATATGTGATCCTAAAATAAACAACAGAAAGATGGACAGTGTGTGGACTCTTTAGCTTGATCTTTTAGAGATTTCCTGGTTTAAAAAAGAATCACAACAGAAGTTTTAAAAAAAAAAGCTAATTGAACTGCTCGAGATAATGAGGCCATCTACACAAGAACCTCGCAGATATTTCACTGTTGTTTCTGTGACAAACATCTTCCATTGCAGTCCATTCGCTCTTCCTGCTGTCACACTTCAGAGCTCGGCCAGGGTGTCCCTTGGGGAGGAGAATGTGCAGGGGAGGGGTGTAAAATCCCAGTTTGGAAAAGTACATCTGTCATGGAAGCTCGAGTAAAACGGCCTCCCACCGAGCAGGAATCCCGTGACGGGGAAAGAGAAGTATATTTCCTTTATGAAATTCAGCATACAGTCATTTGAGAGAGCAGAAACTGTTACATCAAATGATTTGTACTGCATCCCAAAGTCCTAAATAATATATACCCGGGTTCTCTCTTAGGAGAAATGTCTGTTTTCCGAATGTTGAATTTTCTAGTGATATTGTATCTGCTACAACATTCACTCCCATGAAATGAATTTGCCTAATATCCCACCAACGTAATCTCTTCCTGCAGCTCTGCTCACATTCAAAAGCGTTTTCTATTCTCAGCGTGCTCTTCCATCATTTTGTGACTGAGGGCTGACATCGTCTGTATTAATGTTGCCTCCACGCCACCTGCTCATGCACTGGCCTCATTCTTGGGCTCTGTATGAAATGTACTGTAGCAGTTGTCTGTCCTTCTGTGTTTTTAATATAATCTCTGTAATATTCAGTGCCATAGTGAGTGGGACTTTGTAGTAAATGTATAAAATGGTCCAAGTCCTGGAGGTGTGCAAGTCTCTAAAACTTCTTATAACTACAGCTTCCTAGCTTGCACAAAAATGCTGTATCCCAACGGCAGCTGACTTTGGGTATGCCAGATTGCTGGACACAACAAAGACTCTGTGTGAATGACTTGCCAGAATATCCATTGTATAGGTGATACAATGGGCCCATTCTGGGGAGGGCAAAGTTGACGCATGTCCTGCTGACTGGAGCCCAAATTATCCCACCACCAAAAACGTATCCAGATCCGACCTGGCAGCCAGAAATGGAATTAACTCACGTTTTGGTTCCAAACAAATAACTTTGCTTCGACTTAGGCACTTCTTTGGGTAGAAATTCAAGAAGCAATGTTCATTCAGTTGTACATACAGTCACTGCCAACTCAGTCATGTACAAAAGTACTTGGCATATTCAATGCTGGCTTTGAGAGAGATGTCGGAAAATCTACCCAGACAGAAAGAAACCATCTTAGAAAAAGGAAACTGCACAACCACCACAGATAAAATCATGACTAGGCATCAGTTAAGTTAGGCCGTTCATATTTTTGTATTAACAATGGATGAAATGACTATGCAGGGGAAAGAAGCGCATTGCAGAATGATCACCTCTGCTCTTTTAGATTTTTTAGTATCCAGCTATTAAAAATAGATTGTCTCCAAGTTCAAGCCAAGAAGCAGATTTTTTTCCTCACATTCGTAACTAGAAAACTTATTTTTCTGCACATTAAAAGTCATTTTTCAAAGTTGAAGAAAAGAAAGTTTTCCACATGAACTCTGTAGAAACAGTTTAAGCTTTAAACAGTAATTAACATCGTGTCCTCGGTGCACCCGGCAGTCTGAATTCATAATGTTATGGTAAAAAAACTTTTGTTTCAGCTGATGAGCGATCACACACACGCCGCGCTGTCTGTTCACTCAGTCACGCGTCTGTTTTTCCTGATCATCGATACCGTCGATCACAGCTCAGTTTGACTCCCCTGCCTATTATGTCTAGGGGGCATTTTATTGGAGTAGATTACGGCTATCATTAAATGCTAATTGAGAGAAGATTCATGAGGACGCACAGCAGATAATGATTGGAATATCCCTTCCTCGGTTGTTGTTGTGGCGATCTGGCTCTACTGGGGGAATAATTGGAGGAGAGGACTATATTGAAATTTTAATTCACTGTGCCCTGTGAGTAGTGTGACCTGCTATGCATTGGATTTGGAGTAATTCAAGTCCCATTAAGAATTCTCCTTGTATGTTAATAGAGGTTGATGAAGTGACCAAGAACCTATAGTCATTTAGCAGAGGTGGAAGGGAGAAGGGAAAACTGTGACGTAGAGACGAAAATATTCACCGAGCCTCGCCGCTGAGTTTCCTTGATGATGCTTTTTTTAAACATGCGACAGCAGTGAGATGGTTTTAAATCTAAAATATTCTGAAATGAACTCAATAAATGTTCGGTCTATTCCCATAAGTGCAGGGAAAGCGAGTGCGAAGGAGCTTCAAAGCCTCGGCTCTGTTTAGCAGTCTGCAGGTAACCAGGCATACAAATTATTGCACCAAACTGCTTTTCTCAAGTGTTGTCTTCTTCCCGGTGCAACTGAAAAAGCTGGGGAAGTTTTATGTTTATCTCTGCTGTTCATCTTGATATGTGTCTCCAGGTGCTTTGAAGTGGGTACTTACCTCCTGAAAGCTGCAGCCCATTCTCATTTTAATGAACAAATCACCTTGTAAAATGTGTGAGACACCCTATTGATGAAATGGAAATGGGAATGCTGACCCAGCAGCATCGTTCAAGCACTGACGTGAATTACCAATTCAGGCCTGTGTCCTCCTCATTGATACAGTCCCAGTGATAATTTGCAACACTAATTAATTTTCATTTTAAATCATTTTTAGGGCACTAATAGTCAAAAAGTGCCGACGTGGTTCAAGGCGAAATGCAACATCACAGATGTGTTTTGATTTTTCTCATATACTAATATTTTACAACAACAAAGGCGCAGCTTGTAATGAAATGAGCATTATTACATATGCATCTCTTCTTTAATCTTACAGTTAAACTTTTATTTGCATCATTTTCTGGTGACTCCTGTCAGTCGCATTGTCTTTAGGCCCATGCACTTTTTGTTTTTTGATATTACAATCAGTTAAAAACATGAAGCTGAGCAGCGCCTTCATATATGGCATAACTCGCCTTTTTATTTTAAATTGCATCACAACTTCCACAACAAATGAGCCTGAATATGCACATTGGTGCAGCCACGTCCTTCTCCTTATGATTTATCCTGAGAACAGAAAAATTAATTTAGGATGCCAGCAGTTTTCAGACCAACAGCTGGAATTAAAAAGTACAACAAACTGAAGAAAAGCCATTTGAGACTGGGTCCAAAACCAAATAAATCCCATAAACTAAAGGCTTCTTTCAGCTGACCCCTTCATATGGTGTCACCACTGCAGGATATTTGATTTGACACATCTTCATATTTAGGTCTCCTCCCAGTCTCAAACTGGGAATCTTTTGCATATTGTGCAGATGTGTTAACCAGTACACTATGGAGCCAATCCCATCGACTCCCCTGTTATAATGCCCAGCATATTTAGGTTCTGATACAAAACCCTGATCAGGTCTCTCTAGTTAATGTTTCCCATCATAAGGACTCTGTTGTATTATATATAATACAGCTATCTGTGCTATGAACACACTGATGCTAACTGAGCTGCTAGCTAGGTAAATCAGCACTGCACCCTCACACCCTTAAAGCTGGACCCACAAGTCACATGGTGACAACATTTATATGCACAGCCTGAACAGAGCTGCATGTGTGTTACACTTACAGTGTGAGACATCGGCACAAAAGTGGACATTATTAAATCAATATAAGCTTCTAATAAATGCTAATATATTCAAATGTGTTATTAAGAAAAAGTGTCAGGAAGTCACAATATCAACTAAATCATTGTATGTGCTGTGCAAAACACATCATCGATTGCAACGATGGATGATGTGTTTGATACTCACGAATGCCGAGTCAGTGACTACTGCTCTGTTCTTTAGAACAAGCTGCCTGCTGACCTGAGATCAGCTGCATCTGTGCCAGCATTCAAAAACAGACTCAGACTCTTTTTGTTCACATGTTTACACTCAGGAGCTGCACTTTTTATTTTGCCTTTTCACTGCCTGAAGGCATCGTAAAACCTACATGCATGTTTACGTTTTTATCTTCTGTGCTAATCACGTCGGGTTCATGTATAATGAAACGTGCTATTAAACTGACATTACGATATTGCAAGCTTTCAAACAGTGCAGGCCTCATCTACAGATCATCTGTACCTATGGTGGTACATCACACCCCATACCTCTACAGGGAGGGGCAGCACTTCAAAAAGTCTCCTTTCAGATCTCCTCATCTCAACCTCTGTGTGGTCTTCTGTCACCTGAGGGCCAAGTAACAAAGTACGATAGACAGTGAGGATTTTCAGAAGGTCGTTGGTGTCCCCCTGCGGGATATGATGCTACTCCAGTGTGAAGAGGCAGGCGGGAAAAATCCTCTTGGACCTCCAGCCTGTCTGCGTTTCCGTTTCCTCCCCTCCTGCAGGCACTACGGGTCACTTGAGAGGCGAAACAGCAAAATTCCCCCAGACTGTCACCCTTACAGGTCAAAATTATTATACTGTACAATATCTGTAAATGGCATTATTTACTCCACCCACCCAAAACTGTACACTACCATAATTATAGGCTATTTAGTTGCTATTCTGACCTTGTCTTCAGCCAAACAAACAAACAAAACATTTTTTATTCATATACTTGGCCCAAATGTTATATTCCCATGTTTTTGTTAAGCCTTAGGCTATGTTTTCAAGTTTCCACCTAAAGAAAAGGAAAAAAAAATCCTCTCCTCAGTCAGTAACAGCATCATGGCTGTGAGACTGAACTGCACGACCACAGGCTCTTTATTGTAGTTCTGAAATCAGACTCCATCTTTTAATCTCCAGGCCAAAGTAAGATTTCAAAATAAATGTCCTTCTTGCTTGAACCTAATCAAAACTGTAAATCAGACACTAAACCACAACTTTGGCAGGTGATGGCGATGCCGTTTAACCTGCAGGCCTTCTACTCCAAACCAATGTTGTTTTTATGGCACAAGCTCCCAGAAACACTCATCTCAAGATGCATCATGTGGCAAGTCACCTCAGCGGTGAGAAAGAAATCCCCTTTAACAGGAAGAGACCTCCAGTGGAACCTGGCTCAGGGAGAGGCAGCTGTCTGTCAGGACCCACTGCCAAATTTCTATTAACTGGATAAAAGTGTATCGTTGTAAAACTTGCCTGAGACTCCTTGTCATGGTGCTCTTTCTCATATGAAGGTGTCTTGCAGCATTTGCATGTCATTTGAATTTCCGTGGCTGAATTAAAGACAGCAGCTCTCGCCACAGACATTAACTCTTGCACTGCTGACGAAGCAGAAGGGTGAGAAGTGTCACACATGCAGTTTTCCTGTGAGGTGAATATTCTGCCTGGGACTGAAACAGTTTAAGTGCCCAACTTCTTATTTCAGACTGAATTCAGCATCGCCTAAAAGGAAAATAATGTGGATAAATACGAGGCTTCGCTTTAATGGGGAACCAACATTTAGGCTTTACTGAGAAACATGGCTGCACACAGCATTCTGTATTAATCATGCAACGTTAGACTAGTTCAGAATTTACAAATGATAGCATGGAGGAGCTGTACATTTGTTTTCCTACTTTATCCATGCATTACTTGAACCCTTACTTATGTATTCAGAATTGAGCAATTACAGTTAATGTGCAAACTTTTAACTCAACCTAAATTTACACTGCTTTGGATAAATTATCCCTTCAAAAACCATGAGGTCACCAGTAAGTGAAGACTATAGGAAACTCATTATGAAGCTTTACAGACAGATGATCACAGAGGCTATGTTGTATTTTTTGCAGTAAAAGTGATTTGTATTGATTTTATATGATGAAAAAAAATGGTGAGGTACAAAGACGAAGAAAATTAAACTTGCCTTCTTGTGCTTTAAACAGGAAGCCTGATTCCACTCTAGTGTCACTGATATGGGTTTCATGCAGGGGTCTCAAACTCGCGGCCCGGGGGCCACTTGCAGCCCATGTCACCCCTACTTGTGGCCCGTATACTGATGTGAAGAAATATAACTCAGTTTAGCTCTTGAAGTAAATTTTTTTTGTTTGTTGTTAAAATAAAAAGCCAAAAAATGATTTAATATGAAGGCGATATGAGCAGAGAGCACAAACATGCTGAGGGAGTGGCTGTGTTAGTTTAATGAGAGTCAAAAACTAATGTCTGCATTTTTATTTTGTTAAATATGAACAAAATAAAAATGCAACAGAAGTGCTGCCACATGTCTGTGCAGAAAGAGAAGACCAATGAACAGGCTGAGATTGTGCCAAGTGCAAATTTCAACACAGTCTGCGTGTTTTTTTTTGAGACATCATGAATTTAAATTGAAATTTTAGGCTTCTTTAAAGAAAACCACAGCAAATGCAAAGTGCTGCACACAGAAATGAATAAATGCATTTAAAACAATTTAAACTTAACAATAAAAACATCAATCAAAGCAACCATATTAACATAAAGGCAAACAAACATCTATAAAACAATAAAACAAGTACAGTAATTGTCTCGTGCTGGCAGCAGGCAGGCAGCTTTCACACAGGGCTCTTCCACTAGGAGCCCGAGCTGCTTCAATAGCTGTGGCGTGCAGTTTAGCATCGTCTTGCTCAAATATGCAAGGCCCTTCCTAAAAAATGTGATGTTGAGATGGGACCATATGTCAGGACATGCATTTCCATCATCATTAACACTGATGGTGCTTTTCCAGGTGTGCCGGTTCTATAGACAACCTGAACCTACATTTGCTGCCACGTGTCTGTGCACCAATGTGTTTATTAGGTAGTTCAATGAAAGGCTTCAGTTTGTTAAGAGTGAGAAAAACAAATCTGCATTCACGTTTGCAGTCTTGTCTTGTTAACAATATTTAAAATTTTAAAAACAAACAAAACACTACACTTTAGGAAATATTTTTGTGGTGGTTTGTTTTATTTTTACTACTTGAACACTAAAGTGGCCCCCACATGAGATAACAGTGCCAGCAATGACCCACAGCTCATTTAAGTTTGAGATTCCTGCTTTAACCTGAGTGTAAAAACCCACAAGCTGCCAAACTGTGTTTCGTTGTCCTGGTAACAGTGACAATGAAGATCCATCTTATCTTTAATGACACAAATCTTAAGCTTCAATTTTTAGTCACAATTTTTTTGCAACAGTAAACGTACTCAGGATTGTATAGTTTCACACTGCTGTGATGATTCTCAATTATAAAATAAAATAAATTTCCAAATGAAAGAAATGCTACATTTTTTATCACTGGCTCATATTCACCGTCAGTGTGCACAAATGAAGACTTCTGATCAATGTCTGATGTATTTTCTCCAGAGAACGCTGGAACCAAGTCCGTTATTATTAGCTTAGCACTAAAATAGTGGAAGTTTTTTTGCACAATAGCCGCACACATTTAAGTTTGTAATTTTACAGGTAATTACAGGGTTTTTAAATATTGCCTCCAGCCTCTGCGCTAGGTTTCACCTGGATGTTCCTGTAGCTTAATTAAAAGGTAACCCACTGTTATTTTTAGAAGTGTGGTGCGATGAAGAGGCTGTGTAGTGCTGCTGTCAGTAAAACTGATACAACGGGGCTGTGCTTTAGTCCTGCTTCATCAGATGTGATAGCTCAGATGTTGAATTTGAGAACAGTTTATTCGTTTGTTTTTCATTTCAGGTGTATAAAATTGTACTCTGGTCTGGTGACGGGAACTCATTTTTTTATACAGTCAGAGGGTTTTCATTTTGGTCCTACAGTTGTGAAGCAGTTGTCAAGTGAATTTGGGAATGCCAAATAGCCTGGGACCTCGAAGGTTAAAAATAATCACACCTTTGGCCTTTATAAGCCATACTGTACCTGCATGTCAGGGTTTAGCAACTGTTTCTCAGCTGTTTGATTAGTTCTTTTGGCTTATTTGATCCTACTTGACCCAGTGACCCTTCCACAGTGCAAATGCATGCTGTGTAGGTGGAAATGCATCGTTATATTGGCAAAAGACTTGAACACTTTCAACTCTGAAGTTTTCACAGAATTTAAATTATTTTAAATCATACAGATTTAAAGTTATGTGCTTTAAACACTTTAAAAAACTTTGAAATGAACAGGCTGAGATTGTGCCAAGTGCAAATTTCAACACAGTCTGCTTGTTTTTTTTTTGAGACATCATGAATTTAAATTGAAATTTTAGGCTTCTTTAAAGAAAACCACAGCAAATGCAAAGTGCTGCACACAGAAATGAATAAATGCATTTAAGACAATTTAAACTTAACAATAAAAACATCAATCAAAGCAACCATATTAACATAAAGGCAAACAAACATCTATAAAACAATAAAACAAGTACAGTAATTGTCTCGTGCTGGCAGCAGGCAGGCAGCTTTCACACAGGGCTCTTCCACTAGGAGCCCGAGCTGCTTCAATAGCTGTGGCGTGCAGTTTAGCATCGTCTTGCTCAAATATGCAAGGCCCTTCCTAAAAAATGTGATGTTGAGATGGGACCATATGTCAGGACATGCATTTCCATCATCATCAACAGTGATGGTGCTTTTCCAGGTGTGCCTATAGACACACTGAACCTACATTTGCTGCTTGCAGGGTGAACAGTGTTGAGCCCACTAGTGATGGGATTTCCGGCTCTTTTTAGAGAACCGGCTCTTTTGGCTCCGAACCGGCTCTTCAGGTTGTTTTGTTGCTTTAATTAATTTATTATTAACAATAATATAAAGTTATGTACAAAGGGAATTACTAATGTAAAAAAAAAAAAAAGGTGGTTTTATTTTTATATGTTTATATATAAATATATGTGGTGGCCCCTAGAGACAAAACACGTACAAACTCCAAGACACATTTCTAGCGTTAACTGAACTTTCAAAACAGAGCTACCTAGATCACTTAAATTACACAATTTCATTTATTTATTTATTTCACACTTGGTACAACAGTTTCCACAGTTAGTTCACTTTCACTTCATCACTTAAATCACTTTAAGCATATTTGCACTGCACAAGACATAATGTGGATTGCACAACACTGGACACTATATTCTTCATTTCCAGTTAATACTTGTACAGCTGCTGTTATTGTGGATATATTTATTTATATTTCTTCATACATTCTTATATAGTTCTATATTGTGTATTTTGTTGTACAGTTATTTTATTTTAAACTTTAATTTATATATTTTATCTTATTCTTTCACAGTTAAATTTACCCTTCATTCTAATTTGTGTTGTACAGTTATTTCATTTTTAACCTTAATTTATATTTTATTCCTTCCTAGTTAAATTTACCCTTTTTAATTTTTCATATTTATTTCCTATCTTATTCAGAGCCTTTTCCTTTTTTGTTTTCTTTAGGTCACGAGCAGTTGTCCAAGCATTTCACTACATATCGTACTGTGTATGACTGTGAACGTGACAAATAAAATTTGAATTTGAATTAGTTCTTTCAGCCAAACCAACCACACTTTCTATCAGTAAAGCACTGCAACCATGTGTGAAAAGGAGCAGGAAGAAGAAAATATTCTTATTAAACCCCGCCCCCTATCTACAATCCAACTTATATTGCAAGTGGGCACATTTGAAAATCAAGGAACAAACTAACATTAACATTTATCTCCAGTCCTAACTCGAACCAAACAACAAATTTACAATCAGAATATACCACTCCACATAGTAACATGCTCATATTTACTTCTGAAAAACTCCATCTCCTTCTTCTTCCTCCAGTTTAACGGCAGCTTGCATCCATCGAAGTTGCACTACTGCCACCCTCTGGTGTTACTTAGACTGCACTTAGCTCTTTAAATCCTCTTAACCCCGTTCTTCTCAGAAACCGAAGAACCACTCCTTTCCGTTCGAGAAGCTCCATCTCTCCAAGTCATATTACTGACCTGCTGCCAATTAACCTGATTAGATTTAAAATGTTCCTCCTGCTGCTTCCTTGTAGTTCCATTTACTTTTCCAGCTTTTTGTTGCCCTTTACATGTTATTGTGATCGAGATGAAAATGATCTTTTTTGTTCTAGTTTTTTGTATCAAATTTTTTTTTGACATGTTGCAGTTTCAACATGTGGGAAATAAAAAAGTTCATAGTAGAGAACAAAAATGGAAATATGTAAAGTGTGCGTGTTAGTCCCCATAGGGAAATAGTTCCTCTGCATTTAACCCATTCACCCAGTGAAGCAGTGGGCAGCCACCAGTGCAGCGCCCGGGGAGCAGTGTGTAGGGACGGTACCTTGCTCAGGGGTACCTCAGGGTAGCCGTTCAGTGGAGTCGAATCCCCGACCTTCCGATCATGGGGCAACCACCCTACCTACTGAGCTATCCCTGCCCCCCCTTTTTTTTTGTAAAGTGTAAATTTTACAATATACAATATTTCTTTTTGTTTCTGTTTTTTTCCAAAATGATACATTTTGAGTAGGAGGCTAATGGTGTAGCTGATGAAAAGGTCATAAAAGACAAAGAATGATGTACAGCCACACCAAACCTTTGGGGAATTTTCCCTATAATAACATATCTTGCACAATTTCATCTTTCCATTCCATTTAAAGAGCAGTATCAACTCAGCGCACACGACTGACACAAAAGTGCAGATTATCTGTGTTATTCATTATGATACATTATTTGACACAAGACAGATAAAGTGGTGGAGCAGTGGTCAGCAGGTCATAAAACCAGTAGGAATGGTCCATTGAAGATGAGGAATCCACTGAGGAGTATGAAGCCACACCAAGTTTCAGTTTAATCTCTGAGTGCTTTCAGGATTTTAATAGTGTCTTCTAAGTATTTATAGTCCAAACCAAAAACAGCTTTCAAAGCGTGATCCGTTCCCAAACTCTTGCTTTGGTGACAACCAAACAGCTGACCCACAGCCAGCAGCCCATCTCCTCCAGTATAGCAACTCCCTCCCGACACTACTTCCCACTCCACTCCGGCACTGGTGGCGTTATAAAGAGAAATACTGAGCTGTATTTTTTCTCTGAGACTCACTGTTGTCACAGCTGACCCAGCTGCTACTAATCACTTAATTTATTCCTCTCGAACTCCTGCTAACCCGACACTAGTATATCTACATGGTACCGAACTCCCGTTACTCACAAGGCAGGCAGGCTCCAGTCTCTGCCCAGTAACTGTAGAATTCTTCTATAGATACTAATTCCAGGCCGCTCTCGTCTTGACTGGCGTCCAACAGGCTTGATAAATGAGGTAGCAACAGGGCAGGCAGAGGCAGCAGAGCTTCTGGACTGACGTTTCCCTCCTTCTTCCTCCTCTCTGGCATCTTTGCAGATGGTACAAATACTTGGCTCCACCTGTGGCTCCACCTGTGGCTCCACTTCCTGGCTGCTGACTGGTTTCCCAATGTCCTGTTTGATCGCCTTACTTATCCAGCCATGTTCAGTATTACTGGGTGTACACTGGGAGAAGAGCAAAAACTTCACACAACAAAAGACAACTCAAGGTCAACTAATCTTAATAAAATTGAAAATATCCAAAATACAGTCCAAGCTTTTGAGATAATTTGAAATATGACAATAAGTGTCAGGAGGCGGAGTCTGTGACCCAGCCTTGTTGACTTAGGTTGTATTTTGATTGCTTGTTATATTGAGATAATGTTAAGTTCTAATATTATGTTGAGTTTTAGTCTAGTTTATGTTTTCTTCTATGTCTCCTTATTCATGAGTCTGCCTTGTCCTCTGTTTTACTTTTGTCAGTGCTTTCACCTCTCTCATCTGTCTCTTGTATCTCTCTTGGTATTCTGTGTTTCCCCAATGTGTCCTGTGTTTCATTTCTGCATGTCCCATGTTGTAAAGCTCATGTTGTCATGTCTACGTCACATTATGTTCTTTCTTTTTCTTTTGAAAGCCTTGTGTTTCCATGTTCTGTGTGTTTAGTTTTGCTTCCCCTGTGGCGTTCAGGTTCATTTGTGTCAGCTGTGTTTCCCAGGTGTTTCCACTTCCCTCATTACCCTTCTGTGTATTTAAGTCCTCAGTGTCAGGCTGTCTGTTTGTCTTGCTACATGTTCTGTGAGTCTCAGGTTTGCCTCATGCTCCTGTTCAGATTTTTCTTCATGTTTTGATGACCTCACGTCATAGTTTTCATGTTCAGGCCACGTTTATGTCTTAGTTTTCGTTTTCCCCAGATTAGGTAACTTTTCCCCCAGTTTGCCTTGTTTTTGTTATCAGCCTTAATAAACTGCTCACCTTAGTTTTCCCTCTCCTGTGTCTGCCTTTGGGTCCACACCTCAGACACATCGGCCCGCCCAGCCGTAACAATAAGTAATTCTTCTCTAAACAGGATCTAAAGTTGAGTTCCTGTCACTAATTTAAGCTGAAGTCAGCATATGTCAGGTGAAGATTCACATTTCAACACAATTATATTTAAAAAAAAAAAAAAAAGTTGAAAATTGGATTTCATGGCACTAATGTGAAACCATAGACTGCAGCAATCACTGTGGCACATAAACATATGCACAGAGATGAGTGAAATAAGGGACATGTCAATGGCTTCAGAGTTTATGGGATGGTTTAGGTGAATCCATTTCAGCAGCACTTTCATGTCAGGCGCCATTTCCTCAAACAGACCTTTTAGGTTCTGATTACGCCTGCAAGCAGGAAAAGCACATAACGTTCAAACTGAGGAGGGTTGAATCTACTCTGTGTGTAACATTAAAAAATAGTACATTCATGAGCTTTACTGAAGACATTAGAGTCCGCCCTCACTTCTGTTTTTTTCTTTTCTCAGTCACTACCGCCTCAGCATGGAAACTGTAAAATGGACCAAGAAATGTTGCTCCGTGTGTTGTGTACTGTTTTCATTTCTGAGGAGCTACAAAACCTGTATCAACGTCACCTGCATGTTTGATACCTTAGGCTCATCAGGGCCAGTCATATCCAGGTATAATAATCTACCCTAATCCCCACGTGTTTAGGAATTACCTAGATGGTTTCATGGATAATTTCAACGACTGAATGATTGCCGGTCATTCGTACACATTTACTCTATTATATAAAATATCGTGACACAGGACTCCTGGAAAACGCGCACACAGGCGTCAGGTTGGAGTAACAATCCTTCATATTTGTGGCAATGCAACTGCGGTTTTTAGCCTTGATCAGCTCAGGACGCAGACACTCCTGGCTCGTTGCCACACACTCCTCCTGCCCGTCTGTCACTATCAAAAAAGCAGACACACCGTCAATTACCCTGCCAGGCACACCTGTTCTTCCCGCCTCTGCATGCTCTGTGAGCTCACTGCATCACCCCTCCTCTGCAGCAGGCCAGAGACCACAACTATATAAACTATGACCATCAGGGCCGCTTCATCAACACGTATGTGGGCTGGCGCACCAGGGTGTAATTCGAGTACTTTTTTTTTTTTCGAGTAATGTAAGGGATTTTATGTTGGTCCCTGTCCTGTGTGCAGTATGTCTGGTTCCCTTGTCTCGTTAAACCTGATTTGTCCCAGCTGTGTTTCCCTCCTGACTCCTGTTCCCTGATTGCTCCATCTGTATGTTTAAGCCCTGTGTTTTCTCTGGTCTGTGTATTTTGACTGCACTGTTTCACCCCCTTGAGTCTGCACTTTTGGGTCCACCATTGCTGTCTGCACACAGCACTTGACAGTCTGCTAAAAAGTTACATGTATTATATTAGTAGTAATATAGCATCGACCATCTCAGGTCACTCAGGTTAATCCTGTGTGAACACCTGGAAGTGGCTGCAAAGACTCTCTTTTCCCGTCTTCAAGTATTGTTGGTAATATTTTTTTTTTATTGGTACTGATATTTACTTTAACCTCCTGACTACCAGGAAAAAAAAATGTTGTCCAATCAAAAAAATTTTAAATCCCCCAATATTTGTAAAGTAATTAGAAGACTGAAATAATTTTTTGGGAAAAAAAAGTTTACATTTTTTAGATATCACATGTCCACTGCAGAGGACATTGGAAGGCCGAACGTGTAAAAATGAACTTTGATGGCAAACATTTGCTTCAACTCTTCACCAAGGAGAAGTTTGAACTCAAGGAACTGTAGTGGTTTCTTCCCCCAAAACTGCAAGTCACTGCTATACTGAAGCCACGAGTTGGTGATTGCCAGATCAAAAAGTAGAAAACTGCACATACTGTCAATTTCTGAGTGTGAGAGACCATCCTGTAGAAACTCAACATTCAATATGGTCCACGTCACCTATATTGGTAGTGTACTCAGCAATTGCCAGTGGACTTGGCACATGGACAAACCTTTTGTTTTTCTTAAACCATCTTGTGCGTCTGTCCTGAGGTTGATTGCCATAGGCAGAGGATGCCATGACAACTGTCCAACCACTTAATGACAGCAAGTTCAGGTCTGAGTACCATTCCTGATGCTCCTCCTTCTTTCTTCTTCAAGGGCTTATTCCCTATGATCTTCTTCATCAGACAACTCAAGATCTGAGTGTCCCTCATCAAACTGCAATAAATTTCTTTCTGCTTCTAAAAAGGACTCCTTTTCTGGTCATTTAAAAAAACAGAGCAAAATGGAAGAAATGACTACAAATGTCCACTATGGAGGACATTTTTTAAACACTTCAATACTATACTAAAATGAAGTTAGAATTAAGCATACGATGTTTTAATGTGTTATTAAGAGACTTATTTAAAATATGCTGACAACATTTATAGCTAAAAATTGCTCAAGAAGTTTTATGCACTTACTTTTCTTCTTCCCATAAAATGTGCTTGCGGCGATGGCTGCCATGTTCCTTAATGAAAAAACTAAAGTTCCCAAAGCTCCACCCCTTCACATTTGGTATCATTGGAAAGCCCTAAATGTCCTCTGTAGATACCAAAAAGGGGCAATTCCGTAGTATGCAGTGCATGGGAGATATTCAGGTTTAGAAAGGTGCTCTACAGAGGACAAATTTGCATTGCTGGTGGTAAATATCCATAAAATTGTCAAGATTTAGCATTATATTCATACATGTTAATAAAATGGCTTCAGTGACAATTACTGTTTGTTTCAATTTATTGATAACATAAGATGTTTACACTCACAAAACAAATAACAGTGCAACAAATATTCCAATACATCTGTCATTTAGGAAATCTTCCAGGCATCAAACATGTTTTAACTTACAAAAAAATAAATCTAACAAATTTATTCGAATGAATCTGTCACTTTGGGACTAATCTTTCAAGAATGGAGAAAAGTCTGTCCATCCTCTCCTCAGCCTCCCTTTGATGCCTCATATCCTCTTAGATGAGGTCGAGCAGCTCATCGTCCCTATCCCTTCTCCTCTTCCTCCCTGTTGTAGGTAGCTGACTAGCTTCCTCATCAGTGTCCTCTTCCCTTTTATTTTGGTCACTGTTGTTAAAGACTAGTAGTTAAACATATGCCATTTTATGACCAGTAGTCAATGTAGTAAATTAGCTTAACAGCTGCAGGCCATATATTATCCTTTAGTTCTAATGGTGTGCTATGTATGTAGTTTAGTCTCTATTATACTCTTGAATAAAAGAAACATAATCATTTGTAGTTCATTAGACAAAATGTGCATTACTCTGTATCCTTGATCAGCTGTGAATGTCTGACACTGTTTTCTTGAGAATGTTTTATTGCTGAATCATGTGAAGAAGGCCATAAGAGGGAGACTAGGTGTCTGGGCAGAAGAGAGAAAACCACATTCTTTACCCCCCTTCCAGTTTCACACAGAAAGACAGGGAGGCAAGGTCAGGAGCCAGGCTCACTAAGAATTAGAAAAACATGTGAAGATGCAGCTTTTATGACAAAGAGGGGGGCTGGGATTAGCTATAAAAGTCTGTGAAAGTTGCCACCATTTTGAGACATGCTGTCGAACCTCTGCAGGCATCTCTCCCGTCCGGACGTTGTAATGCTCTTATTGTGAATTGTACCGAAATAAATGATTGTTGATTGAGCATATATACACCGAGTATTGTCCTTCCTTCAGCCCAAAGATTCAAAGAACTGCGTGTTTTCAACAACTTGGTGCCGTGTGACCCGGATCTTTGGTGTGCTGAGGAGGTGCAGATTTGGCCTTTGGTGAGATCGTGGGGCGAGGCGAACGGAAGACCGGTCTAACAACAAAAGGTAAGCACAGCCTGTTGTATTATACCAAATGTGCATATTGGGCTTTCCAAATTAATCTGTTCGCTGAGTCACATGTGTTTTCACAGTAAATTTGTCGGTGTCTGGTTTTTGGCGCAAGATACTAACAACATAAGTTGAGGCTGAATTCCAGTGTGTTAAATAAACTGCTTCTACCGAGATACTAATAACATACTACGTTGGACTAGATGCAGCCACTTTACCTTCCACATTTAATTTTGTCTAATACTGGCTTCTGTAGCAATAATACATTAGAATTTATTCTGAAGACGCGGCCATTAGTTCAGTACATTGAAGTCGAGGTTTGAAGTTTGTTTATGGTGTCGGTTACGTCCTGGCTCTTGCCGGCTATGAAATAGAAGTTGATTTAAGGAAAAGCAGATGCTGACTTCACGGTGCAGTTGGACGCTGGCAACGCGAGAGCGAAACACGTCCGTAGGTTTGGTTTATGATACGGCCGTGTTCCGGTGGTGCGGCCGTGAAGTGCAGTAGTGGTTGGTGCTAATTTTAGTACATTGAACAGAGGTTTGACGGTGGTTTGTGGCGTCAGTCGAGTTTTTTTTTTTTTTTTTAAGGGCTGCGGTCATAAAACAAAGTAAAATTTTACTTGCCAAGAAGTACATAGAGCAAAACCTGGTTTATGATGTCTGGTATAACTTCGGGGATGCAAGCATCACTTTTATGATGCGACTTTGCCCCGTGGTGGCGGTCATAAGCGCAGAGAAAAGGGTATTTTGGTCTATGGTGCAGTGTGCTTTCAGAAGATCTAATAGTTGAGCTCAGAGGTTTCTGTGTAAAATTCCCGCTGAGGAAAAGTGTTGTGTGTGTGTGTGTGTGTGAAAGCGCGCTCTGGGTGAGAGAGTGTGTGTGAAGCTGCGAGGCGCGCTCTGGGTGCTGTCTTGTGGGTAAAGCGCGCACTGAGTGAGAGTGTGAGTGAGGCGCGCTCTGAGTGTGAAGCGTGAACACAGTGACAGTGACGGTTGATGTGTTTGATTAGGAGGACATTAGAGCAAATACACATTTTAGGATCAAAGGTTGATGCCTAGTGTACCTGTGGAACTTTGCCCTAGGAGTGGCGACCCTCCTGTCCGTGGACGCGTGGCCAGGACCGGCGTTGTCCGGGTGGTGACTTGGGGAGGTGAGGGCCCCCGCATAGCTACGGAAATAACACTGGAACGGCCGTGTAATCACGGGTTCACATTTATTTCCGGACTAGAACAAGACACATTTTGCGAACAAACGTTGAGTCTAGATTAGTAAAGAAATATAAAAAGGTTGAATTCCTCGTTTCAGTGGTTGAAATTGTTGTGTGCCTGTCCCCTGACGAGTGTGAAATTAGAATAAAGAGGGAATTCGGAGCCACATAGAGATAGACGGGCATAATTGGGTGTGTTACTCTGTGGTGTAAACATTTAAAAGTATTAAAAATATAAAAAAAAAAGGAGTGAAAGGGTGAGAAGTGTGTGGTGGTGTGAATATGTCGGGTCTTAAATCTGACATAGAAAGAGGAGAAATGCAGGGTGAGTGGAAAACTGTTGATGAGCAGGTGAAGGAGTTGTTGCGGGCGCTGAGGGTCATGCGACCTGGCAGCGTGGGTGAGAAAAAATCAAAGGCTGCAGCTGTGGCAGCGAAAGTCAAAAAGTTGTGTGATAAGGAAGGAGTGAGAGGAGAAACAAGAGGTTCATTGGCAAAATTATTTCTGGGAATAGCACAGAAGCTCCAGGAAGAAGAACAGGACATTAGTACACAGTTAGAGGAGGCTGCTTTTTGGAGCAGGCGGAAACTCGGGAAAAAGTTGCAGGAAATTCAGGAGGAGAAAGCCCGTGTAACGAGGTGGGCTGTGACATGCCAGGGGGTGGAGCACTGGATGAGGGAGAGAAGGGAGGAGCCTGAGAAGCTGATGCTGCCGGCTTCTCCGGTGAAGTCATCGCTCACTGGCTTTCCCCCTCCCTATCAGGCCCCCGCCCCCCTCTACCCTGTGCTGAGGGTGGAGCAGGGCTGTCTCTCTAGTGAAAATGGCCAAGTTTTAGAAGTGACAGGAGGCTATGTAGATTGTGATATATCTAAAGAGCCCAAACGACCTACTCCACCCCCGAGGGGTGAAAGAATAAAGCAAAGCTCCACTTTTGTTAATGAAGAGGGAGCTTGTGGCGGAGTGCAGACACCGCCCATGAAACAGTCTCCCCAGCAGGCAGAGTCTGAAGAAGAGCGGGCTGTGCGGCTGCTTGAAACAGCTATAATAACTCTAGAGCAGCGTCATCAAATTTCTGAGGATGAGGCATGTAGTGGAGTAGTTGTTGCACCACAGGTTGAGAAAGGTGAGGTGTGCGGGCCCGATGGGGACGCATACGAGGGTTGGTTATCAGGCACACTGGATGATAATACACCAGTAAGTGTCTGGGAAAAGCAGAAATTAGATGCAGTGCCGGAGCTAGAAGAGGCCTTTTACACCAGAGCAGCTAGAGAAAAAGCAGGAAGAGGCAGAGTAGTTAAGCCCAAACTTCCAAACAAACCACACCCCATGACGCGTCGGAGCCAGGATGATAGGGACACTTTGTCTCTGCCGGGGTCATTCCCCCTGGTGGTGACCGCTGGGGGTCACATGAAATACAAGCCATACGGGGTGGGAGATGTAACTGCATTGATTGAGTTATTACCTCCTATTACAGACGGAGGTGCGGGGTGGTTGAGAGAATTTGATAGAGCAACAACAGGTGTTCAACTGGCCCTAGGTGATTTCAGAGCTGTGGTGGCCAGATGTGTTAAAGGCACAGCACTGGATGACATAGAAAAAATAGCAGGTACAGCATTGATGGCTGATAACACCCCGTTTTGCCGTGTTGTGAATGAAATATCTCATGCATTACGTGAAAAATATCCCACTCCAAATGCTGCTAAGATTTTGAAGTTGTTGTGGAAGCCTGATCAAACTCCAAGGGAGTACATAGAACAGGCTAAAGCCACATGGGCCCTTAACACTGGCCAGCATCCTGGTAGAGAGGGGATGCAACAATTGTGGTTTAGAGACGCTGTGTTAAAAGGTGTGCCCGAAAAGGTCAGAGTGGCCATGACTGATAATCCCGACATGGAGGGAGCGGAGTCTCACGTGTGGGAGAAACATCTGGTGCATCGCCTGCAGACAGCTCATGATGAGGTGATGGCTAAGAATGAGGATGCAGATAACATGAAAGAGCAATTGTTGAAATTACAGCTGGGTGAAGCGAGGCTAAAAGCACAGGAGAAGAAAAAGGAGGAAAAAATAGCAAAAGTAATGGTAGCTCAAGGTTTCCAGAAAATGGGGACTGATGTTGATCCTAATGCATTGCCAGTAGACACACCGGGACCCGCGCGAGGCACAAATTGGGGTGGCCGTGGGGTCGGTAGAGGAAATTGGGGCTCACGTGGTGGTCAACGGGGAGGAGGCGGCGGCATGGGCAGGCAAAGGGGTGCGCCAAGAGGAGGTTTATATGTGCCAGGGACTGTGTGCTTCAACTGTGGTCAGACTGGACATTGGTTTCGAGAGTGCCCAGAACCACCTCAGCCGTTCAGCAACAACATGCCACGTTCAGCCAGAAGGGGGCGTGGACAATGGTCGGCCCCCAACTCACAGATGGCTCCACCAGGCCAGTATTCAGTGGAATACTGGCAGCAGGGACAATACTGACACACCCCACAGAGAGGCCTGGAAATAGGGGGAGGGGCAGACCCCCTGTTGCCACTGAGGGTTCATGGACGTAACCTGCCCTTTTTAGTGGACACAGGAGCAACGTATTCCACCATTCGTACGGCTCCTGACGACATCCCACTCACAGACACAAAAATCAGTGTTATCGGCTTCTCTGGGGTAACCATGACTTTGCCAGTGACCGTCCCTCTAAAGACGGAGTTAGGACGTCAGTCCTTAACACATTCATACATGATTTCATCACAAGTTCCAGTTAATCTGTTGGGCAGGGACCTGCTCATTAAGCTGGGAGCTACTATCATGTGTGGAGCTGATGGATTGACAGTGACTTTGAGAGATGGCACACAGCTGTCCTGTTTGCAATCAGGAATGAGAGGACAGTGGCTGTTATCTGAGGATTGTAAACGTACAGCGCAGATTTACTGGGCGCGACTGACCACATCAGATGGAATTCTGGCACAGTACCAACTCTGGCATCCCTGGATAATGTCCATGTCTGTTTACTCTCCCTTGCGTGACCCCTACCACGTGACCTTGTTTTATGATCGCGAGCGCACTGAGTGCTTTGAGGAATTGTTTAATGAGTGTTTAGATGAGACAACTTGGGAGCTTAACTCTCAGGACATTTATGTTGGTACAGCTGGAGTGGCAGCGTTTGTTCCACTCCCTGAAGATAAAATGAGTTGGTATAGAATGGGGGATGAAGCGGTTCCCCATGTGTCTTTGGCAGTACACGAGGGTCATCAAGCAAAAGATTTAGGCCCCATGGTGAGAACAGCCACAAGGGCCACAGATTGGCAACAAACACAACTCACTGATGTCTCATACTCACCCAGTTGTAAAACATATCGAATTTCTGTGACTGCTACTGATCAGAGTGTGTTAGAGCACAAACTTTTAAAGCGCACACATGGCAGGGAGAAATCTGATCACGAGGAAGCTGTTAAAGGCTTAACAGAACTCCCAGACATTCTGTGGTCTAAAGGTCCAACTGATGTGGGTTTAACATTTTGTTCACCCATCACATTTGAGTTAAAGGATGACACCCCTATTTGGCGTTCACAATACAGACACAGTCCAGAGGCAGATAATGGGATTGCAGAAACAATTTCAGGGCTCCTGCAGGTGGGTGTGCTGGAGTCGTCTTCCTCTGCGTGGAACACTCCGATCCTCCCAGTTGAAAAGTCAGGCACGGGCAAGTATCGCATGGCACATGACCTTAGGGCAATAAACGCTGTCCTTAAGACACAAACAGTATCTGTACCAAACCCCTACACAGCTCTGACTAATTTATCTCCAGATCAGCGGTGGTTCACATGCATAGATTTGGCAAATGCTTTCTTTTGTCTCCCTCTGCATCCATCTTTAAGAGATATTTTTTCATTTACTTACAGGGGCCAGCAGCTGCGTTACACACGGCTGCCGCAGGGTTTTGCCCTTTCACCTGGCATTTTCAATCAGGTACTAAAAAATGCTCTTTCTCCATGTGTTTTACCTGAAGGATGCACACTGATCCAATATGTGGACGATTTGCTGATTGCCGCTAAAACAGCTGATGCTTGTTTTCAAGCGACAGTGACGGTGCTTCGTCAGCTGGCTAAAACAGGCTTTAAGGTAAGTAGAGAAAAACTCCAACTTGTCAGAACTGAAGTTACATTTCTAGGTCGTGTGGTGGCGATGCAGACGGTGGGCATGTTGGCGTCCCAGAGGGAAACAATTATGTCACACCCCCAGCCACGTACAGTTAAAGAAATGTTGTCATTTCTTGGGCTCACAGGTTACAGCAGACACTACATTCCTGACTATGTGGGCAAAACCAAACCTCTGAGGGATTTGGTAAGAGAGCACGGCATGAGAGATCTCACAGCTAATCTCAACTGGACCACTGAAGCTGAAATGCGGTTCATTGAATTAAAGCAGGCCCTGTCTCGTGCAGCAGATTTGGCAATCCCCGATTATAACTCTGATTTCTCAGTTGATGTTTCTGAAACAAATGGAGTAGTAAATGGTGTGTTGTTTCAGAAAAAAGGGGGAAAGAGACAAGTACTGATGTATATCAGCATTGGCCTGGATAACACAGAAAAAAGACACCCCATGTGCACACAACATGCAGCAGGGGTAGCAAAAATAATTCAGAAAGTGGCTCACATTGTAAGAGGGCACCCACTGAAAGTGCTCACAACACACAGTGTGGTGGCCTATGTGAACTCACAGGCATTTACAATGACCCCATTGAGACAACAGAGACTGACTAAGATTCTGGAGTCTCCAAACTTGACCTTCACACATGAAGGGATTAACATGGCAGATCAAATGGGGGGGGGGGGGGGGAACACCTCATGACTGTACACAAATAGTAGAGGTTGAAGAGAAAGTAAGATCTGATTTGAGAGCAGAACCGGTGAGTGAGGCAGATGATTACTTTACAGATGGATGTTGTTTTAGAGATCCGAGTGAAGGATTGAAAACAGGCTATGCAGTGATGAAAGGAGTTGGAGAACAGCTGCTGGTGGAGAAATCAGGAACATTAGAAGGGCCTCATTCAGCACAGAGAGCAGAGCTTGTTGCAGTGATAGAAGCTCTGAGATTAGGGAAAGGAAAAAGAGTTAACATTTATACTGACTCAGCATATGTTTTCGGAGCAGCACATGTGGAGTTGGGGCAATGGAGAAGGGCTGGATTCAGAACAGCCACAAATAAACCGATCAAACATGAGGAGGAAATGAGACAGCTGGAGGACGCTCTGAAAGAGCCTCTGGAGGTCGCTATCATAAAGTGTAAAGGGCATGACGACTCTGACACTTGGGTGGCGAAAGGAAACAGAGCAGCCGACGAGGAAGCAAAACGGGCGGCAGGCTATAAGGAAGGAAAACAAATGGTAAGTATGGGTATGGAATGGGGAGACCTGCCAGCCCAAAAGCGAGAGGACATCGAAAAGGCGCAAGGAGGAGCCTCACCCGAGGAAAAGGCGGTGTGGCAGGAAAGAGGGGCTGTACAATCAGGATTGTGGAGAGGGCCCGACGGGCGGCCAGTGCTCGCAGCAGAAGTGGCCCAGGAGAAAATCAAAGAAGCTCATGGGCTAGGTCATGTGGGAGTGGCCCAGATGGAAAGGGATTTGTGTCATTGGTGGCATCCCTACATGAAAAACCTGGTAAGGGAACATGTGAGAGCCTGCCTGATTTGTGGACAACACAATCCGAAGCCCACCGTGAAACCAGAAATGGGTAAGTTTCCTTTGCCAGAAAGACCAGGCCAGGAAATTGTGATTGATTACACTGACATGATAACCGCTGTTCGAGGGTGTAGATATCTGTTGGTGTGTGTGGATGGACTGACTGGTTGGCCAGAGGCGTGGCCTACCCGCAGAGAGGATAGTAAAACAGTGATCAAATGTCTGGTGAATTATTATGTCCCTTGGCATGGATTCCCAGAGAAGGTAAGATCAGATAATGGCACTCACTTTAAAAATCGAGATCTCGCTGAGGTGGAATGTATGTTGGGGTTGCAACATAGATATGGTACAGTTTACCATCCACAATCTCAGGGAAAAGTGGAGAGAATGAACCAAAATCTTAAAAACAAATTGGCAAAAATCTGTGCACAGACTAACATGAATTGGGTTGATGCTCTTCCCATAGCCTTAATGAGTGTAAGGTGCGCCGTTAATCAGCGCACTGGGTTCACTCCATATGAGCTGCTGACAGGAAGACAATTTCCAGGCCCTGCAGCAGGTGTAAGAGAATTAAGAGAGGAAGTAAAAGTGTCTGAACATGTGAAACAGTTTAAAGCACTAAAAGCTCTTGTCTCTAGTTTCACTACGCAGGTGGGAGATCCAACAGGAAAGGAGGTGACCACGCCAGAGGCGAAGTGGGTGTGGCTGAAGGTGTATAAGCGAAAGTGGGACGAGCCCAGGTGGACGGGACCTTTCGAGGTGACCACTCGAACCTCTCACGCGGTCCAGCTGAGGGGCAAAGGCGACACCTGGTACCACTGGAGCCAGTGTGCGGCGGCGGAGGAGCCTAGGCGATCGGAGAGGCTCTTGGCGAAAAAGGGGGACACGGCTGTGACCCCAAAAAACACAGATCTTAGTATAGAAGGGGCAGAATAATCCCCTGATCTGTGTAACGACCAAAGGGTAGTCCACCCCGGAGGTTGAAGAAAGAAGTCGAGAATCACCCGACGAGAAGATAGTATTAGCTACAGTAAAATTAAACTTAAAAGTGCCTTAGGCCTAAAGCTCTAGTTTAGAAGTTATTAGCAAGTATTAAAATGGGGGAGGAAAAGTCTAATGCAAAAATAAAGCTTCTGGAGAACTGGAAACTGATGGGAGTGTTAGCTATGATCACTATTGGTGTGCTAACTACTGTTTTTCTGTTGTGTGAGTTGCCCAGTTACAGAACTCATCCACCTCCTCTTCCTCTCGCGGACCCTGAGGCGACCAGCTCTGAGCGCGATGTAGGTGAGAAACCAGATCCTTGTTTGGAGTATTATGGAGGCATAGAGGTGGATTACGTTAGAGGATCCACCACAGCCTTCACTTTTGATCTGTGTTCCGTGATAGACTGTGGAAAGGATCAGACCAGTTGGCGCGGGTACGAAGTGTGGACATGTCATGACATAAGATTCACGAATGCTTGTCTTGTAGGTAATCCCACCGCCACGGGGTACACCCCGTGTGAGGAGTGGGACATGGTGACCGGTTACACCCTCCCAGGATGGGATACACGGGGCCGTTGGGAGGGGTTTGCAATCCAGCGTCATTTCAGTAACACACAAAATCCACTTACAATGTCTATTGGTGGGTGGCAGGTTACACCGCAGCGGTACAGGAAAGAAGATAAAGTGTTTTATTTAGTGTTAGGTGTAGATGTATTTGGGAAAGACCCGAGGGGCGTAATAAAGATAAACTTTAAAGATCCACCCTGTAAATTACCCAGCCACAACACCACATTAAGCTGTAATTTATCCAGCAGCGACACCGCATCAACCAAAGCCCCCCCTTCCGTGTCTAAGGTAACAAAAATGGACTACACAAAGTGGAAACCCCGACAGCTGATGTCTCGTGCCACAGGCTATGTGGACAGCAACCTGTGGTTGGACTGGCTGATTGAAAATACAAAAGAGCAAAAGGTGTCTGATTGTGTGGCATGCGCTACAGCACGCCCACGTTTATTTATTGAACCGGCACCTCTGTATCCAGAGGACCCCTGGGGTTTTGATTGCATGCTCCGACTTACTCGGAGAGCAGTAAATTCAGGAAAATGTGCTCCATTATCTGCTTTATTTCCCCCAATAGATAATAACACCATTCCCGGACCATTCACACCTAGGAAAGCTAATTATACTTGTTTCAATTTTACTGCAGATGATCCCGGAGAGCAGGAGTATGACGCTGGAGAGATCCCGGCTGATTGGTGTGAGGTCACATATCCAGGAAGAGGAGAGGCAGCGCGTGCGGGCGCCACGGTCGTGGGTACTTGGGCTCGAGCCGGTTTGTACTATTATTGTGGAGGTGGGAGTCTGCATGTGCGAATACCAAATGAAGCGGTTGGTGTTTGTGCCATGGTCAGACTAGGAGCGCCTCTGCTGATAATAGGGGGTAAGGATAATTCTGAGGGGGTAGAGGGACATGCGCGACGACCACCTAGGCGCAGACGTCAAGGGTGGCCTAAAGGATCATCTTGGTCGTTTGATTTAACTGTTAATTCACCCACATATATAGACTCTATCGGTGTTCCGCGTGGCGTTCCAAATGAGTTTAAATTAGTAGATCAGATAGCAGCCGGTTTTGAAAACATCCCAGTACTTTCTGCCTTGTTTCCCGTCACCCCCAACAAAAACGTAGATAGAATTAACTATGTGCACTATAACGTTCTCCGACTGTCAAATTTGACCCGTGATGCAATTCAGGGTTTAGCAGAACAAGTAGGTCCAACCTCTCTGATGGCAGTGCAGAACCGGATGGCGCTGGATATGGTTCTGGCTGAAAAAGGAGGGGTTTGTGAAATGTTTGGACAAATGTGTTGTACTTTTATTCCCAATAATACTGCTCCGGATGGCTCTGTAACTCGAGCACTGGAGGGGCTACGAACTCTGGCCCATAATATGCATGAACATTCAGGTATCGACAATCCGCTGGAGGAATGGATGACTTCTGTTTTTGGGCAATGGAAGGGATTTGTTATGTCAATCTTGGTCTCACTGTCTGTTTTCACTGCTGTCTTAACCACATGTGGTTGTTGTTTGATCCCATGCCTCAGAGCACTAGTAGTTCGTCTTATTGACAGGGCCGTAACCTCAGGGCCGGAGGGCCGGGGGGACATGATGCCTCTGTTAAAGGATGATCCTGAGGAATGGAGAGACGTGGACCTTGTGACCCTGGAGTGCGTCTTGTAAGTGATCTCTTTGAGAAAAGAGATCAAAGGGGGTGTTGTTAAAGACTAGTAGTTAAACATATGCCATTTTATGACCAGTAGTCAATGTAGTAAATTAGCTTAACAGCTGCAGGCCATATATTATCCTTTAGTTCTAATGGTGTGCTATGTATGTAGTTTAGTCTCTATTATACTCTTGAATAAAAGAAACATAATCATTTGTAGTTCATTAGACAAAATGTGCATTACTCTGTATCCTTGATCAGCTGTGAATGTCTGACACTGTTTTCTTGAGAATGTTTTATTGCTGAATCATGTGAAGAAGGCTGTAAGAGGGAGACTAGGTGTCTGGGCAGAAGAGATAAAACCACATTCTTTACCCCCCTTCCAGTTTCACACAGAAAGACAGGGAGGCAAGGTCAGGAGCCAGGCTCACTAAGAATTAGAAAAACATGTGAAGATGCAGCTTTTATGACAAAGAGGGGGGCTGGGATTAGCTATAAAAGTCTGTGAAAGTTGCCACCATTTTGAGACATGCTGTCGAACCTCTGCAGGCATCTCTCCCGTCCGGACGTTGTAATGCTCTTATTGTGAATTGTACCGAAATAAATGATTGTTGATTGAGCATATATACACCGAGTATTGTCCTTCCTTCAGCCCAAAGATTCAAAGAACTGCGTGTTTTCAACATCACCCACTGCTGTATTAGGACAGAAGGCCTCTGTCTCTTATCACATGATAATGTGGCAGCACGAGGTGAGAATAAAGTAAATACTCCTCACAGTTTAAAAGACAACGCCACTCTGGGAATTTCACCCAGAGAATACTGGAAGTAACACTAATCACCAAGAAGGCAGTTAGGTTTGTTATACTCAGTACAGAGACGAGGTTCAATGGTAAAACAAGTTGACAATTTATTAATAATTATTTAAAACACCATATAAAAGCACAATCATAAATATCCATGTACAGATATGCTTAAAAAGGTATTCAGAGCTGAGGCTTACCAGTGGAGGGGCAGGGATGCCACGCACAAACTCAAAAAAAAAAAAAGAAAACACACCAAGAAACAAGTGCAACACAAAATCACACTCACACTAATAAACTAAACAAGGCAGGTGTGTACACGCAAAGGATCCCACCGCCAAGGCACCCTAGTCTCCTCCATGTCGGCACTCCGCATCTGAATAAAAGAACAAAGAAAGTTTAATATATTACAACAAAACTAATGTAGCGCTGGGGGATAACCCCACTGCAGGACCACACTGGTGATCTGCAGCTAGAAAAAGGGCCTCCCACCAGTGGCGTAACAAAAATCCAAACTACAAATCAAAACAACAGAAAAACAACATACAATCTGGATAAAACTTTAAAATCTGGAGCAAACTGAATCAGAATCTGAATCAGAATCAGAAAGGGTTTTATTGCCAAATGTTGAGCAGGTTTACAACATTAGGAAATTTCTGCGGTGCTTCAGTGCAAACATACTGTCATAAGTTACGCTTAAATAGACATGAAAAAATAAGAATAAGAATTAAAAGTGCTACGTAGAAAGATATATAAATGAGTGCAGGTGGTGATCAGTGCCAAACATGGAATGATGCAGTGAACACAGCGTAGGGTCATGTGTTAGTGGTGGGAACAGTCATACGGTTATTGTTCATGTGTCCAAAAGCAGAGGGGAAGAAACTGCTCTTATGGCGAGAGGTTCTGGTGCGAATGGACCGGAGCCTCCTGCCTGAGGGGAGCAGGTCAAACAGACTGTGTCCAGGGTGAGAAGGGTCAGCTGAGATCCGAGCTGCACGCCCCAGTGTACTGGAGGTGTACAGGTCCTGCAGAGATGGGAGTCTGCAGCCAATCACCTTCTCAGCAGAGCGCACAACACGCTGCAGTCTCTGTTTGTCCCTGATAGTGGCTCCAGCGTACCACACGGTGATGGAGGAGGTGAGGATGGACTCAATGATTGCAGTGTAGAATTGCATCATCGTCCGTGTTGGCAGGTTGAATTTCTTCAGCTGCCTCAGGAAGTACATCCTCTGCTGGGCTTTCTTAATGACGGAGGTGATGGTGGGCTCCCACTTCAGGTCCTGGGTGATGGTGGTACCCAGGAAGCGGAATGAGTCCACAGAGGTGATGGGGGTGTCAGTCAGGATGATGGGGGGGAGTGGGGCTGTGTGCTTCCTGAAGTCCACAATAATCTCCACTGTCTTCTGGGCATTCAGCACCAGGTTGTTGTGGCTGCACCAGGACACCAGACGTTCAACCTCCCTCCTGTAGGCAGACTCATCCCCGTCCGAGATGAGTCCGATAACGGTGGTGTCATCTGCAAACTTGATTAGCTTGACAGACTGGTGGGTGGAGGTGCAGCAGTTGGTGTACAGGGAGAAGAGCAGAGGAGAAAGAACACAGCCCTGAGGGGAGCCGGTGCTGATGGTCCGGGAGTCCGAGACATTCTTTCCCAGCCTCACATGCTGCTTCCTGTCCGTCAGGAAGTCAGTGATCCACCGGCAGATGGGATCAGGCACATTCATCTGGGAAAGCTTGCCTTGGAGATGGTCTGGAAGGATGGTATTGAAGGCAGAGCTGAAGTCCACAAACAGGATCCTGGCGTAGGTTCCTGGGGAGTCCAGATGCTGCAGGATGAAGTGTAGGGCCATGTTGATGGCGTCATCTACAGACCTGTTGGCTCTGTATGCAAACTGCAGGGGGTCCAGGAGGGGGGCCGTGAGGGTCTTAAGATAGGAGAGAACCAGGCGCTCAAAAGACTTCATGACCACAGATGTCAGAGCCACGGATCTGTAGTCATTTACTCCAGTGATCCTAGGTTTCTTGGGGACAGGGATTATGGTAGAGGACTTGAAGCAGGCAGGCACATGACATGCCTGCAGTGAGGAGTTGAAAATGCCAGAAAACACTGGGGCCAGCTCGTTTGCACAGTGTCTGAGGGTGGCAGGAGACACACCGTCTGGGCCGGGAGCTTTTCGAGCATTCAGACTCTTAAACTGCTTCCTCACACCTGCTTCATGAATATGAAGAGTTGTGGTGGGAGGAGGTGGTGTGAAATCCTCTTTTGTGTGTGGTGAGGAGGGGGGTGTTGTAGGTGAAGTGTTTGAAGGTGGTGGTGATGGCTCTATGGAGGGGGGAGAGGTGGGGGAATTAGTGTCCAAAGTGTCTCTATTGTTGGGGCCGTTGGAGGTGTGAAGGCTGCCTGATGGCTCGTCAAAACGGCAGTAGAAGTCGTTGAGGGTGTTGGCCAAGAGCAAGTCATCAGTGGAGTGGGGGGTTTTAGGCTTGTAGTTGGTGATATTCCTAAAACCTTTCCACACAGAGGCCGAGTCGTTCTCTGAGATCTGCTGCTGCATCTTCTCAGAGTGCTGATGTTTAGCAACGTCCACTTCTTTAGTGAACCTGTACTTGGCCTCTCTGTAGCAGTCCCTGTCTCCGCTTCTGAACGCCTTTCTCTTTTCCAGCCACAGCTTTTTGAGTTTAGGAATAAACCAGGGTTTGTCGTTGTTATAACTCACCCTGGTGCGTGATGGCACAATGCTGTCCTCACAGAAGTGGATGTAGGAGGTGACAGTGTCCGTAAACTCATCCAAGCTGTTAGAAGCAGCCTTCATTGTGTCCCAGTCTGTAGACTCCAAACACGTGCGAAGTTCCTCCTCATTGCTCCAGTTTTTTGGTCCTCACGACAGGTTTGGAGAGCTTCAGCCTCTGTCTGTACGCAGACGCCGACTATAAGTTAATTATCTGGTCAATTAATATGTACGCCAGCTGACTCCCATAACCGGCATGCATATGGCCGCTGTCCACGCCGACGTCCACTTTAAAAAGCTGGCAGCAGCAGGAAAAGAAACCTCGCAACGGGAACAGACGGTCAAAGCAAAGCAGCAGCACTTCAGTTAGCGTGGCGTTGCGTAAAACTAAGGCCCACACTTCCGAGTAAAGCGCGTCATGAAACATGAGCAGAGTGGCTCATAGGAGGCTTCTACAGCTATGACCAGCCGCGATGGAGGCTTCAGAATGATCTCTGCAACACCAAAGGGAAGTCAGGTGACCAAAAAGGAGATCACAGGTAAGCGATCCAGGAATGCTCAAATGGCCACTATTTATACTAGCTCCCCCTAATGCGCCAGGCTGAAAGTGGGTTGAACCAAGGAATAACATTCATCCTGCCACAATAAGGTGGGGCCAGGTCTCACAATGAGCTCACCCAAAACCCTGGCTGATTGGGACCCACACCTGTTTTCACACCTTGGCTCATGTGATTAGAGGATCATCAGGGGGTCCTATTGTCCCGCTGTGGGGGGGAAACTCCCACTGGGTTTATATCTGGGACTCTCCACCATTTGACCTTAGAACTGAAGAAGCTTCTCGGATGAGAGGTGAAACGTCTTAAGCAACTTTCTTCGCAAGCTCCTTTGACCTTTACCTTACCTTGTAAAGCACACTTTACTAACAAGCCTTCATCCTGTTCCTGTTTCAAAATAAAAGCATGGACTTCAAAATAAAACAAATATTTTTAAAACAAATATGTGAAAATATTACCAAATTTAAAGTTCATTTACACTTCATGCCACAGTGGCAGAATTCTTCACCCCAGGGAAGAGGTGATCATTTTCTCCTCGCATTTTGATAAATAGAGCCATCTACTGTTTGTTAGCTAAAACATATCAAAAGATAGTTTAGTTTAGATACAAGCTAGTTTAAGGGGAATTTTTAGGGAGATTATTTAAATTAAAAGATAACCATACGCATATGCCCAAAGCCTAACAACCCAACCGCTACAAAAGTTTAACTTTTGTACCACCAGATTTTCATGTACTTACATTTGAATGTGTATTCCTCCCCCGCTGTCACTACCGATTTGTCCGCCATTGTTATGCGAAAAATTCTTCTTCTAAATTTATGTGAAACATTCTCCTGTACGACCCGCAATGAATCCTGGGATATGGTGAGCCACAAAGGATTCACCCGACTCATCCTTCAAACCTGGGTAAAGTAGGACACTGTGATACCTCAAAGGCATTTATGCCATTTATCTTTAATGTTTGCTTTAAAATAATTCATTTGTGTGTATTTAAGTTTAAAAGAAAAGTAAAATGGGTTAAAAATGTTAAGATTTAATTTTGAAGGTGAACTTGCTAATAACCTCACTTCCTGGTGGGTTACCTGTATTGCTTCATTTCCTGTTTACTTCCTCTTCCTGGTTGCTCTAAGAGGGATAGTGACATGCAGTCTTGCTCTGAGGCTTATCCACAGCCATCCACTTGGGAACATTGTTCAGGCAACGCTGTAAGTGTACATATTTCATGATGAAGGTGTTAAAAAAGCATAAATAGCGGTATTTGTTAAAAACTATATTTTATTTGTCATTCATGAGGGTTGATATGTACATGTTGAAAAAGGCATTCGTTTTGATGATTATTACTGTTGCTCAAGCTAATACGAAGATGTAAGGTCACATTTTGAGTTATTTCGTGATGCAGTATTTATGTAAACATGGTGATTTTTTCTATTGTGTATTTCTTTTCAACTACAGTTTTCACCAGTTGTCAAATGAAGATTCTGAGTAAAAAGTCAACTCTACTCGGACTCCTGTATTCATTGACAGAGGTTTAGCTTGGTGTTTAATCAGAGTTACACTACAGACACATTTGGAGGACTCTTCGAATTTGGACTGCCTTTGTCGGATTGCTGTGACGTCATTACCTACAAATGCAGCCCTCGAAGCATGCTACTCCTGAATTTGGACACAGCCTGTGTTTTCATGTTGATACGGCCATGTTTTGATGCTGTGGTAGGAAAAGAAGGACCCAAATGCAGAATTTGTACATGGATAGGTAAACTCAAACTAGCAGCTATGTTTGCTGGGAAGAACTCTAACACTAAAGAAACATGAAACTCAAACTAGAAAACTAACCCAGAACAGAGAACTAGGAATTTGTCAGGAGCACAGAAGAAAAAAACAGGGCTTAAATACACCAGGGAGTAACGAGGGAATGGGAAACCGGAGAGAAACATAGCTGGGACTGATCACACATACCGAGACGGAAAGGAAGCAAAACTGAAAACAAAAGACGCAAGACTATCAAAGTAAAACAGGAAATGGGAGACACGGCTGACAGGGAAGGCAGAGCGAACATGCGACAAGACTGGGGGAGACACAGGAGATGCACAAACATGGAGACGAGGGCGACATGAAACGAGGGGCACAGAGAAAAACCCGAAGACAGAGATTATACATCAGGAACTCTGAGGGAGGGAGAACCACGATCACTTAGAGCCTAAAAAATAAAGATAACAATAATCAAAGAATATTAATTCAGAATCTGAAACACAAATATTGGGTTGCAGACCCAACACCGTGACAGAAGAAAGTTTACTGGGTTTTTAAAACGGTTCAACACCAATTCACTTGTGTCTATACAACGTTTCAGCACCTATTTTTGTCCTGCTCAAAAGTAAAGTGGGCTGTATCTCAGTGAGATGTGAATATTCATGGAAAGTACTGTCCGGTGTGCACTGGGCAAAAAAAACCACCACCACCAACGACAATGACGATCATAGAAAACTAATGTTGGTGCTGGAAGCCCCAGCTGAGAGGTCAGCAACACGAATGATCCTCTGAGGACCATGATCACCCACACACACACACCAATCAGACTTGTATTGAGACATGCTGTAGTTGGATGGACGGAATAAGAGAGACTTTAATGGTTCCAAGAGTTTTATGGGATGATTTTGGCTAATCCATTCAAGCGGCCCTTCCATCTGAGGAGTCATCTGCGAGACCTTTTAGGTAATTAATTCAACTGTGTCCTTAGCTCCTGAGAGACTCATTTTGTTCCGCGCACGAGTGAAAATCAAGCTTAATTGACCTTTAAAACTGATATTTAATCTTTGCCAGAGTGCAGCCTGTGCGTTGGTGGAGCTCTAACCCTGTGTTGCTTGCTGTCAGTTCGAGTCACCGTAAATAACCAACGCAGACTAAAAGCAGCATCCGCTCTCAATCACATGATGTAGACAGTTGTTGGTGCCTCAGTTGTTTTCTACAGCCAGCTGCATAAAAGCCAATCTCAGTGATGGTCTCCTGGTATTTGGGCAGAACAAATCTCATTGCCAATGTGTTTCATGATGAGTTGTAATTTAGTTTCTGTTCACAGTTATATATCTTGGTGTGGTCTGATGAATTCTTTGTACTTTGAAGTCATCGAAGACTTCGACCATTTATGGGAAAACTATCAAATAGGGCTCAAAAAGAGGGGGAAAAAAAAATCATCTTTCCAGTTGGCAACCGAATCACAGCAATTCACTCTTGCAGTGAGGCTCAAGGCAACAAGGACAAGCACCAATTTCCCAGGGAGTGAAGGAATACACCAGGTTGCCTTTTTATATGCATTTCCAGATGCCTCATTAGGACTTGATGTCTTTCATCATTATTCTTTCATGTAATTCTGTAGCACACAGCATCTGCACTCTTCTCACACTGTTTGTTATTTATGTAAATCACTTCATCAAAAAGCAAATAAACACCCTTTGGAAAAAAAAAAATATTGAAATTGAGAAATCACAAGGCGAAAAGACATCGTTGGTCCGATCCTAAAGAGTGCATAACTTACACAATGAAGAAGATGAAACTCCAGCCGTCTTTGCCCATTTACAGGCGCAAGCAGGCGTCAGACACACATTTCCATTCTGACAGAATATCATTGCAGGACTAGAACAACATGGCAAACAAAAAATATCAATTGGAATCAAAGTTCAAAACGATTCCAGTGGAAATAACCTTATTCACACCTTGATTTCTCACAGATACACTGATGCAGACGAATTCCCAGATGCTTGATTCTGGAGTCTTCTGGTTTTTCAAAGGGATCAGTGGCATTAATAGCTGACATTTGCTGGAGTTACATAAAGCCTTGAGATATTTAGAAGGAAGGAAACAAATAACATTTCAAGTTCTTAAACAAGCCTGACCTGACTAGCATATAATTACATCCGGCCGCGCTGAAGAATAAACTGTACACGGCTCTGCAGGTCAGCTGTTTTGTATGATTGCTGCTCTCTTGTTTTGCTCAAAATCTTCAAACAAAAAGGTTTCACTTTCATCTTTAGTCCGCGGTCAGCAGTTTTGTTTGTTTGTTTTTTTTAAAGCACATTAGATTCCATTATCAGACAAATTATGTCTATGGTGTTACGAAGATGGCTTTCTAATGACAAGAGTGTTTTAGGACCAAAGTCCATTAAGAACTGAGTCTACATTTAAGTAGAAGACAAATCATTCAATCAACCATGAAAACAGATCTCTTCTGGAAAACACAGGACGGTTGCACTGACAGACTACAGTTCACCACAGTTTCAGCCGTGTGGTGGCAGACATATCTCTTTACTTCTTGACATACTGGAAATGGTACTTAACAATGATTTTTTTTTTTTTTAAATAAATAAGTAAATGAAAAATGAGCTTTTAGATAAAGATAAAAGTAGTTTTGATGCACAAACTGGGCCTGGGAACAGAGGGTTTAGAGTTAAAGCCAAATAAATACAAATATATATGCATATATAAAACAAAAGTACACACTACCTGAAATATTGTCCCCTAACTTTTCTTTAAAGTCATATTACACTTAAATGACTACAGTATTAAAAATACTGCACGTTATTTCTCTGTATCTATTATTGTGTGATCTACTGTACAATATAAAGCACCTTGAGGCGACTTTTGTTGTGATTTGGCGCTGTATAAATAAAATTGAATTGAATCATTAAATCGTATATCGCACTTCTGGATAAGGCAGCATTTCTTCCCTTACTGCATCCACAATGTTCAGCTCTCTGGACTGAGCCATAATTAAAGCTGCACATGCATGCAGGCATGCGCTGATCTCAGTGAAGGAAAATACAAAGTCCCTTTTAACAGATACACCTCTGATAAAACCAGGGGTGGGGTGGGGTGTGCAGCCATCTGCTGTGTCCGGATGTGACGCGAGAACCAAAGAGGAGAAAAAAGGAGCGCAGAAAGACACCATGGTAGGAAAAAACAGGAGAGAGGAGGCAAACATTAATGAAGTGTAGTAGTGGTAATATATAAGAACATGGGGACTACAAGGAATAAAAGGAAGGAGTGCTAAGTACATGATAGGAAGTCCTCCAGCAGCCCAACCCTATAGCAGCACAACTAAGAGAAAGAGTGAGATCATGGATACAAGCTTCAGAAATGAGCTTTCTCCAAAGGGTGGCTGGCTGTTGCCCCCGCGACCCAGCTCCTAATAACCAGAAGAAAATAAATGGATGGATGGACTCTTTGAGCTCACTTTCATCCTGTTTTCCTTCTCTCACCCCAACCAATCACAGCAGATGGCCCCGCCCCTCCCTGAGCCTGGTTCTGCCGGAGGTTTCTTCCTGTTAAAAGGGAGTTTTTCCTTCCCACTGTCACCAAAGTGCTGCTCATAGGGGGTCATATGATTGTTGGGGTTTTCTCTGCATCTACTGTACAATATAAAGAGGCGACTGCTGTTGTGATTTGGTGCTATATAAATAGAACTGAATTGAATTAAACTTGATCCAGTCAAAACTATAAGCCTTTATCAAAAAGGAAAGTTTGAAGCCTAATCTCAATAATATCGAGGCTGTCTGTCTGCTGAACCAAAACTGGGCCCGACAGCTGAAGGCTCTCCCCCTCGTTCTATTTTAAGAAACTCTTGGGACCAAAAGCCTGCAGACACGGAGTACTCTTTTGGGTCAACATGAGAGTCTAAGATTGTTAAGATATAACGGTGTGATCATTCAGGACTTCAGTACGTTATTCACTGAAGTAACTGCTGAGATGTGCTGGGATTATTATTAGGAGTGTAACACCACAGTTTAGAAATAAACTCCCTGCTTTAAAAATCAAAAAGAGCATCAAATTATTTGTTACCAACAAAGCTTTAAAAAAAAAAAGGGGGGGGGGGGGTGGATCTCTCCCATGTATTGCTATGCAGAGTCTGCACTGGTGGGTGTAACCTTATTTCAAGGTTTTTCTCACTGCAGAGGTGCACACTCCCAAAGAAGCCAGGCTCTGTGCTTACTTGATTGTTGTTGCTGCCTTTAAACTCAGAGTTTAAGGGGGAATAAATAAACGTCACGGAAAGTCTTTCAGTGTTTATCCTGAGCGACCCGGGTGAATGGGATTACAGTGTATTTCACTGTATTGGAAATGATCTCCAGTTTGTTGACAACACAAAATAGACCTACAGCCAACAGTTTTTTAAATCCTGGGAAAATAACGGATTTAAGGTAAAATGCTAATGAGTCTGCAACCAAACACAAGATGCAAAGACTGAAACTCAAGCGGCAGCACGAAGACCTAAATGATCTGCATACACAGTGACACAATAACTTCAGACAGTCTCCATATGGGCCGTTGGAACCGGTAAAATTGGAAATGAAAGCACAGATGCTGTCGCAATACATCGGGGATCACGATTCAACAAAGAGTCTTAGAAGTGTCAGAATGTGGCAACGAGTCTGTGACTAGTGTTGCTTTGGAGAGGCACCTTCTGACAGCTTCACTTAGTGCATCATCGCTGTTTTTATGGCAGCCAAATTCATCACATTTCATATGTCAGTCAAATATGAAAAGATATGGCTGGCTAAAGCAACTCTGAAGTGTTTTTCACTTTCAGATAGATAATCTTCTTTATGAAGTACTTTATGATTAAAGACTTTAATAAGTTTCAATCCATTTAGCCCTCTTAAAAGTAATCAAACTTAGCAAATGCCTCAGTATCCCTTATACTTATCTTTTAATGGGTTATTTTAATGGGAAGTGCTAATCCAAATATCTAAATTATTATCAAGATGCAGCGATCATATTGATGTAAGTCTCTGCATCTGATGTATCTGCCTCATCTATCTCTGCAGCCATGCTGAACCCTCTAATTGGCCTCCATGACCTTCTACTCATAGAAGCGGATCCCACTCTGAGGCTTCGCCAAAGAGATGAAACTAATTATTTGCAACAAGACATGTTGTTTTATGACATTTTAATCCCGGTGGTATTTATTATCCTTTACTTACTCTGCTCTAAACTTGGTGTCACATTTATGCAGTAACTATGACTTCACACTGCAGTAGTTTAACATTTGTGGATGTATCTTGTCTAACCGGGTTTCCCCTTTTGGGATCAATATTACCGACTGGAAAAAATAAATTAATAACAATGAAAAGAGAAGGCACGTAGTAATTGCTGTCAAAAGACAGGATTATTTAAAGCTGATTTTTACAAGAATCACATATTTTGTTTCTGCCTAGAATGCAATTGTGTCCATCTGTCCACCCGTCCACTTCAGGGTCACGGAGAGGCATGTCCCGCTTGTGTTGATCAGAGTTAGACATCAGGAAGTCCTAAAAACTCCCTGAAAAGCCTTCCGTTAATGCAAAATGCTGCAGCAAAAGACCAGATCTCTCCTGTGTTGGCTTCCCTTCATTGGCTCCCTGTTAAATCCAGAATTCAAAATTCTGCTCCTCACATACAAGGTCTTAAATAATCAGGCCCCATCTTATGTGAAAGACCTCATAGTAACGTTTCACCCCCATTAGAGCACTTTGCTCTCACACTGCAGGCTTACTTGTTCTTCCTATAGTACTTAAAAGTAGAGCAGGAGGGAGTTCCTAGTTTCCAAATTGGGAGCCAGACACCTTCTCTACATTAGAGTCGGTTATATCTTTCCTTTTCTGGTAAAGTATATAGTTGGTGCTGGATCAGGTGACCATGAATCTTCCCACAGTTGTGCTACAATAGGCCTGTGCTGCTGGGAGTATTTCTTCTTCACTCAGCAAGAACATGGTGAGTGATTGTTATTAATAATCTGTCTCTCTTCCACAGCATGTATTTGTCCCGCCTTCCTCCCCTAACCCCGACCAGTCACGGCAGATGCCCGCCCCTCCCTGAACTTGGTTCTTCCTGTTGAAAGAAAGCTTTTCCTTCCCACTGTTGCTAAGTGCTTGTTCAAAGTTAGTTAGTTAGTTAGTTAGTTAGTTAGTTAGTTAGTATTTATTTATTGTCAGAGGATTGTTTGGTTGTTTTGATTTTCTCTGTATTTATTGCAGGGTCTTTACAATATGAAGCACCATGTGCTGATGCTTTTCTGGGACTTTCTTTAACTCTTACTCGCTGTTATTCATTTCTTTGCAGGTGAAGAAACTTTTGAGATGAGCGCTGGGAGCTAAATTCTGGATGGAATTATTGGAACACGGTTTTCTGTATTTACTTTGTCTTTGCGACTGTCTTGAACAAGAAATCTAGAATATGTTGGTGGGAATGTTAATCTGCCATGTTTTAGTCACAGGTAAATAAGAGTTATCCTTGATGTTTTCGAACCGGGCCTAAATGGCGATCACAGTGACAGCCGTCCTTTGGCGCGGCGTTGCCCGGTACTAAACAATAAATATTCTGGCTTTGAATTAATGACAAATAGCTCTGAGCTTGCCATTCTGCCTGATCAAAAATGCCAGCCTCTCTAACAGCTCTGACACGAGGTAGACGATGCATATTTATGATTTCCATCTGTGAGTATAAAATCATAAATAATGAAACATCTTTTTTTTCAAAGGGGAAGTTTATGCATCCACATTTCCTGCAGATCTCGATAGTTTTTCGGAAGCAGCGCCGGGATACAGAGATCACTCCTGTTGTCTTTGTCCAAGTGGTATGAATAACGATTACATAATTGCGTGAATAAATAAGAGAGAAAATTAAAAATTTGTTCAGCAGAGGATCATTGCTCATATGTTATTCATATGGTAACTGATGCAGAGAGAGGCAAAGTTTCCTCTCTGTGAAGCCTGGTGTACTTAATTGAGTATGAAGCCTGCTTTTTTTTAATGACAGCATTACAAAGGTCAGTGTGGCTGCCTCGGTGGCTAAGTGCTGGCAAATCTCCTGAATGAGTAAAGAGACTTTGATCTCACTGAGTGCTTCTGTTTGTGTAATGCACTTTGCCCTCAAAATGTGATTTGGTGGTACACTTAATAAATTGATCTTTATTATTACGACAATAATTGAATAGGCATACTTTCAGCTTGTGGGCCTTGAGGCATTGATGGATAACATGACATATTAAGAGTCCTCATACTTTTCATCAGGAAACCTAAGTGTTATTCCTATCTTATAACTTTGTTCATTATGTTACAGATTCTGAGAGATGTTGAGTTTCTGTTCATCTGAATAAGCAGCTCCAACAGACCATGTCCATCAGTTTCAGGCAAATGTAGATACAGGAGGCACCGACATGTTTAATAATTTCTACATTATCTTAAAGCAATTCAACAGGAACATTTGGCAAGACTGATTGATTAGCTATAAACAGCATATCCAAACGTTGCTGTTTCTACATGTGAAATGTATGCGCTTTTGTAAAGATAAAATGATTGAATGATATTTTGTCCTGCAGCTGTGAGAGCCGGTTAAACACGCTCGGTAATTAGATTGAAAGTAATTAAAAATTAGTTCAACTCTGATTACCCCACGATTAAAAAAAAAAAAAAAAAAAAAAAAACGAGAAATAAATTGCAGGAAATCGTGATCCAGTCATATGTGCTTATTGGGTAAAGTGACAAGCATTGCAAATTCATTACACGGCTTGTTCAGCAAAAGTGCTGAGGATGCTCCCCTTACATTCGCCATTTAGCTAAACAGCAATCTCAGCTGCATTTTAGGGTAACGGCATTTTCTCCTCAACATTCAACGTATCTCTGTATCTCCATCCATCCATACACCTGTTCTTCACACGTCTCCACAACTGCCAAAATGTTGATTCTGTTCTTCTGGACGGAATCAACTTTTCGGGATTTCCTTTCCTGGATGATTGAGCATCCAGCTCATCGAATCCAACTCAAACTTGGAGAGTGTATTCTGTCTCTCATATTCTGCCAAAAAGTCCACTCTGTATGATGGGCGGGGGCAAACATTTAGGTTTTATCTTTGTGAGGACATTCTTCCCATTCCCAAACAAACCATCATAACCACATGCCGAAAACAACCCTGTGAGAGAGTGTATTAAAAAAAATTGCCCTGCCGAAAGTTTACAGATTTTTTTTTTTTTTACATTCCTAATCTTATTTTTCTTTTATTTATTTATTTTTGATTGAAAATGTTAAAAAAAAACGGTGTAAATCTTGATACTGACAGTTTTTGCATTTTTGATCTTCTGGTGTTACAACAAAAGCTTTAAATCTGAAAGTCACTGTCAAGAACCGAAGTTCAACACACAAGCTGGACCCAGGAGCAGAACACACACACAGCGGTACGAGAGAAAAAATAAACTTTATTATAACTGAGAGTGTCCCGGGAGAGTAGAAGGGAGAAAACGCACGGAACCAGAGAAACCGAGGGACCGGGAGAAGAATCGCGCAGGAAACGCCGAGAGCGGGACCGTGGGAGGCTGAAACAGAAAAAGAAAAAAGGATTATTGGGGTGCGGGTAAACCGGCAGCATACGAGGGGAGGTAGTGTACGCGTCTTACGATGATAGCGGGACCAAGGGAACCGGAGGGAGGGGTGAGGGTCCGTGGGGAGAAGCTCCAGAAAGGGCGAGGCGGCTGGGGTTGATCGTGATCCAAATTCTGGACAGGCAGGTGGACAGGCTGGTGACTCAAAACACGCCGAGCAGTGATCTGGGTATACAAGGCAGAGTTAGTACTAGTTCACACGGATAGGATTGCCTAAGGACTTTCCCGTAGGTGTGCGTTACCGCTGAAGGACGATTACGGACTGGCGTGGAGCAGCAGGCTGGGCAGGATTAAATGGTCCACCTGGTGATCGCCTGGGATGGGATGCAGGTGTGGAGTCAGCGGCCACGCCCACGGGAGTGGGCATCCCATCAGCACCTCAGACGCCGGGCCGCGGACCATGACAGTCTCTGTATTGACTTCAGATGAATCGGCCAAGTCAACACTAACATATTATTGCATTCAGTGAGGCCTAAGGCACATTAAAGAGGACTTTAAACATGATGCATGAAGACTCTTTCCAAGCTGACTGGATCAAGAACATGAAAATGTACACGATTCTTCTTTATTCGTGATATTTTCTCTTGTTGTTAACTGCCTAAAATCCCTGACCATCATACCACACAAATGTCTTCATGTTCACAGTAAGATACAGTGTCTATGAACTGTCTGGAATTACTTTGATGCCTGTATGATGGTAAAAAGCTGAATATCTTAAGCGAGTACCACTGTGCTGGTGCTGTGTTCTTCCCTGAAGCTCTTTTCTATATGGCCTTGAACATATATCTCATGTGTGTATAATTACACTCCTTGAGCTGTAACTCTGACAGCCAGGTCTTTCTGCAGGAGTTAGCTTATAGTGAGCAGGTGTTAAAAATGGGATATGAAGCTCTCCTACGTATTGAACTAACATCTTAGTATTTAAATAAGTGCTTCCCCTCAATTTAATAGCTTTCTTTCTGGGCTACCTTCAAAAAGCACACTTTTTGATCTTGCTGATGATGCTTCATCCACATTTATGGCAATAGCTTGAAGTGGTGGAGGCAAAAGCTCCTTTAATAGGATCCAAAGCAACTGTGTGTCTGGAGCTCGGTGTGGGAGACAGATGGGACCCAGATGGCTCCCAAAGAAAGGTTTATTAAAGCGGCTCCTTGCTGCTCTTTATCAGAGGTTCTGGAGTTGACCAGACTTGTATTTCCCCAGCCAACCAGTCAGTGTTAATCCCTGAAGTATTTTCTCATTTAAAAACAAAAGATATTGTCTGAATTCGGAATTGTCTGAATATGTTTTAGAATATGAAATGTTTCCCCTTTGTCTCTGTAGATGTCACTGTGAAAAACAATTTTCAAAGTCAGGGGCTCCTGGGTATTTTCATTCTTCTGACCTGTTCTGGCTCGAGGCAATGAAGACAACGCATTTAACAAGTGTTAAGCTCACCGTTATATGCTGCTGTACGCTCGGGGTCTTTAGCTTATATTAAATATCGCTTTGAGGCAACGATACAAAGACAGCGCTGAAGGTATGAGGCTCATATTCCCAGTTTTATGGAAAAGTGGACAGATTATAAGAGTTCTTCTCTACATTTAAGTTATGGTTTGATCTTCTGAACCAGGGGTGCTCAATACGTCGATCGCGATCGACCAGTCGATCGCAAAGGTAGTATTGGTAGATCGCATGGCATTAAAAAAATAGATGCCAGCCTATCATCCATCCCGTCACTTGATTGATACAGGGAAGCCAGTCAGATGACATCAGATTTTTTTCTGACGCTTAGGTCGCTGCGCATGCGCAAACAGCGGCGCGAAGTGTAGTAAAACTGACAAGCTAGTCAGCGAGTTAACTCCAATTTTTAGCTCTCGGTTTTTTCTCTTAAACCTGGCCGTCAGCAGCTACTGTCCGGACTATGCATCCCTGGCTGATTCAATTCAGTGCAAGTCATCAGAGTAAACTCAGGTAATGACAAAAAATTTACATAGTTAATTGTGTTGTGAAATATTGGATATTGCGGTTATGCATGTATATACATTGTAGATATAAAGAATCCTCAATATATTTATAAATAAGTATATGTTTTGGATTTTTGTAGTGGGTAGATCATTTTGACTTGGTCATTTTATAAGTAGCTCACATGCGGAAAAAGTGTGAGCACCCCTGTTCTGAACCAAAGCTCAACTCTTTTTTATGCGGTATACATTTTCTTTATGGATTAAATTTTAGCCCTGGAAATATTTACTCAGTAATTTTACACTTCACTGACTAAAATAGGCACCTTTTCTGAAGACATTTTAATAGCGGAAAGGCATGCTGGGAAATATATTACTTTTACTTTTTAGCCTTGCTCCCTGTCATTTGTGGAAATTGCCCCTGACATCACCAATACAACATCCAGTGTCTTATAGAGTAGTTAGTCGGGACTGCTGCATTTTAAATTATGTTTAGCAAGACAATGCAAAAAAGCGGTGGTCAAAAAAGAAAGCATGAAGAGAGCAGGATGAGAATACCAACAGGACTTTGAATCTGAGCAGTGTTAGTGGCTTTGTCCAGGACAAGGCCTGAAAGATGAAGCTACTCACCTCTGACAAGTGAGTGGCTTGTCTTTGTGTCATGGAGTCGGTCTGTCAGGGCCTGTGGTGCGTTTGTTCCCATCTTTATGTTACTTATCGAAGCTCAGTCTGTTTGGGGCTTGTGGTCGTGTTTAGGGCCTAGCTGAAGAAGATGGTGTGAGTTTATAGCAGAACCTTAGAAATATGTCTGTTCCCCTGATCGCTGGCTGCAGTTGCTGTCCATGGTGCTGATCAAATACCTGAATCATGCTATTGATATTATTGATTATTGCTATATGCTAGTATTTTGCAGTTACTGTGCGTGTGTGTAAGTGAGACAGAGAATATGAGATGCTGTGTATATCGTAATGGTAAGCCCCACGTAAATACCTGCCCTGAGCCTGTCGGAGTTTGTTACCCCTGTGCGACGATCTATATAAATACACTTAAACTGAAGTCAGTTGAATTGGTTTTCCCTTCTTTGGGTTCCAATGTATGCACATGGACAAGCATGCAAGACCAGAACCAATAGAACCATCAGTTACTGTAAATGGAAATCCCAAAAGGTTGGTTCTGTTCATCTGGATGTTTTCAGTGGGAGAAACGTTTCGTCACTCATCCAGGTGACTTCTTCAGTCTCTGCTGACTGCAGGTTTCCCCAATCTTATAAACAGTACATTTGCATAATGGCTAAAATTAGCTCACTAAATGAACATTGAGCTGTGAGGTCAGTTCCTTGATCATTAATATGCAAATTGCCATGACCACTGATCAACAATCACCGATCAATGACCATGAGAACCATTCACAGAGAGTTGGGGAATGTCTGCAATCGCAGCATTGTAAGATGGTGACAGATGTACCCTTAGGCTCCTCCTCCATTCAGAGATGGTCTCGAACCAGCGTTCCTCCCTGTCCAGGATACATCCTCATCCTTGAAAGAGTGTCCACTGGCCTGTAGGTGTGAATAGACTGCAGAGTCCTGGCCTGACGAGGTGGCTCTGCTGTGTTGTGCCATCCTCTTTGCCAGAGGTTGTTTAGTTTCCCTGATGTATAATTCACGGCGCTCCTCCTGGCACTTAACAGCGTACACTATATTACTTTGTTTGTGCTGGGGGACCCAATCTTTGGGGTTTGAAAGCCACAGAGATGCAGTTTTAGAGAAAACGCATCTCAATGTTTCCAATAATCCTGACACATACGGGATCACTAAAGAAGATGGAAATAACAGTCTTCTTTGACTCTGATGGTCTTAACTGAATGATCTCTGTGGGAGTTTCTGCAGTGTCTCCAAGACCAGATTTTACAGTGATTATGACGTGTTATAAAAAAAAAAAAAATGAGTCAGCCATGAAACATGTAGGACCTACAGTCTTCTCACCCATTTTACATTTGCATCCTTTGGTAGTAATCCAGTCTGAATACACCCATCTCTGATCTTGGCCTTCATTTTTATCTCAACTGCATATCTGTGGAGTTTCCTAAATGCATCTCAGACGGTTGTGATTCTTTCACATCGACAAAATCTGTCTGCACCCAGACAGACTTACAAGGTGAGAACAAGACCGGGTTCACTGACGGGGCTTCTAAAAATGTGTCACAAAAATCTGAGCCCAAATCAAAGTAGTTCTATACGGCTTCCAAAGACTGTTTGTGACACTGAATATAAATATGTATGGCTATAGTCCTCCCCATCTGATTTTCCTTCTGTTGTTTCAAACATGTAACACTGCGGAATCTGAAGCAGAGAAAGGAAGTCAACCTTTTCCTGTTTTTTCACATTAGGCTTGCACCACCTCTGTTTCTCTGTCCTCCACCTGACACGAAAGTCTATCAGTAACCTGCACCAAGGGTTAGAGTATGTGTTCGGGATTTTAAGAAGCACACAATACATTGTATCAGGCTCCCAAGGTGAAAGAGAGAGACAGGGGCCCAAGATTAATTCGAGCCACAGTATAATGAGGCTGCTCTCAGACTTCCCCAGTGAATAAAGACAAATGGCTTTTGTTTGTGCCAGCTTTGCCATCTTGCATTGATAACTCCAATAATTCCATTTCATGCCCAAGTCTCATCTGCCACAGCAGAGAAAACAACAAAAAAGTGAAATAAACTGTAATTGAGGGAGGCTTTTATTAAGTGACAGGGTATTTTCATACTCTAGTGGAAGCAATCCCGGGGGGGCGGGTGGGTGGAAGCAGGGAGAGGGAGACGAGATGACAATGCTGTCCTCTCTCTGGAAAACAGTCTGTCATCGAGCACAACAAATATCTCTCTTCCAATCCCTTTGCTCTTGGATGACTGGAGATTTGCATGCAGGGGTGTGGCGTAGGTGCTGTCACGTTAAAGATGTAACTCGTCAGGGTGACGAGACGCACAGATCAAATTGTCCCACCGTGATGTCATAGATTCACTGTGGTGATGATTAAAGCCCCAATCAATAATCACGATAATTGCTCCATTGGCCCTCGCAGCCCCACTCTCGCGCTCTCACGTCACTGGTGCGGTGTTGAGGTTGCTGAGGTCAGAGCCATGTTAAGTAGGCTGCACCGTTCATGTCGCCATGTGACCCTAAACCCGATCAGCTGATGACACCAAAGCATTAATGCATAAATGCAGCTTCGGGTCTTTCCATATTATTTTCTGTCACAGAGAACTCTTTGCTTCCCCTAAAAAGCACAAACAGTATGAGATCCTGTGCATCCATGTACAATTTATCACAAGTGGTTTTGCTAATAAATAGAACTGAAGAGCTGTTTGAATTTTTTCACCTATTTATTCGTTTAAAAAATTCTGTCCTCTTCAATTTGGGGGCATATTCAGGATATGTTCCAACATAATGTAGGGTAGACACTTTAATATTAGAGAGGAAAATCCCACCAATCAGACTATCTTGGAGACAGCAGGAAGGAAGAATTCCTTTTTAACAGGAAAATGCCTCCAGCAGCACTGAGCCCTGGGAGAGGGAGCGCTCTGCCATGATTGGTTTGGGGTGACAGGGAAAGAAAGGAGCAGCCTCCGCATTCTGGTTGAATAAAAATGTTTTAGATTTTTGCTTACTAGGAAAAGAAAATAGAAAATTATACAAAGCACAAAAAGCTCTCAGGATATGTTCCAACATATCCTCAATAAGTTAAAATCTGTGCCTTGGCCTTTTATTCTTGAGTGATGTTACAGTGTGACAGGATGTGTCAAAGCAGCAGAACATTTCTTTGCAGTGGTTTTAAAGTCGTGGCTTAATTTTGTATGCTTTCGTTTGCTACCATCCCTTATGCCTGAGAAAACACAGCTGTGATTGCCTTTAAAGTTACTTAGTTCTCTGGGTTCATCAGTCACCAACTTTAATTGGAAGACTGACAGTAATGACCCAGCAATGAGAGCGATGGGACCTCCGGCCCACACAGTCCACGCTCATCCTCTTGTTTCATTCATTTAACCTTTATTTAGGAAAAAGTCTCACTGCGATTTCTTTTACATGAAAGATTTTCTTATAGCAGATAATTAAAATAAATGTATGTTTATAAAGAGCTTTTTGTGCTTTGTATAATTTTCTATTTTCTTTTCCTAGTAAGCAAAAATATAAAACATTTTTATTCAACCAGAATGTGGAGCCTGCTCCTTTCTTTCCCCAAACCAATCATGGCAGAGCGCTCCCTCTCCCAGGGCTCAGTCTGGAGGCATTTTCCTGTTAAAAAGGAATTCTTCCTTCCTGCTATCTCTAAGATTGTCTGATTGGTAGGATTTTCCTCTCTAATATTAAAGTGTCTACCCTACATTATAAAGAACCTCGAGGCGACCTTTGTGAGGTAAATAAATAAAACATAATAAAAAAAATTAAATATAATTGGATTAACACAGTTAATGGAGCAGTTTTATATCTTTGTCAGTTTGACAGAGTCTATCGGCAGCTGAAGTTTTGCCGCATCCTCTCATTCTTCAAAACAACATAATCATAGACATGAAGTATTTTTCGACACTTGCTGACATGTTCATGAAAGGTGCAATGCAGGCCGATATTTTCTCCTTCAAACAGAAGAACTTGATCATTGCTTTTGTGCTTTTTTTTACCACTTTTGTACCACTTTAGACCTCCTCCATTTAACTGTCACAGTATCTGTGTGAGACAACACTGTGCTATCTTACTTTGCTTTTATATTGTAGAACAAATCTTTCTTTTTTTTAACCTTTCAGTAGACGGGTCAGACGCATGACCAGTGTTTTCTGTATTGCATTGACAAGCAGTGATGGCTCCTCTGTTTTATGACACCTAATAACACTAAAGCTTCAGGACTTCTTTTGATACGGTGCAGGAGGGAACACCGTGGAGTCTTTGTTTTGTCATCAAAGATTCGAATAGTATAATTATGAAGTTGTTATATTTTTATTTATTTTTCTTATTTTATCTTCGTCATAATTCTTTAGATACATTTATTTGTTATTCCAGTCGTTACTCACCCTGAAGCAGATTAAAACTCCAGCAGCTTCTTTAACTTTTAAACAACATATATCACTTTGAACAAGTCGTTTGTGTGGCTGCTTGGGAGCTGTGGAGGCTGGCTCTGTTTTATTCTGTCTCAGCCACCTCTGCATGATGCGTTTTTAAATAGGTAAAATCTGACAGTTCTTACACTCAGACTGGCTCACGTGGTAACAATAATGCACAACAGTAACTTACTCAGTAGTTTTTGGTACTTTCTGTCAAACCGTTCACATGCTGCTCACCAGCTCACTTTTCTTTGAGCTCATTTTTAGGTCACCATAACATCCAGGAACAAAATTCTGCTCATCATTTTAATACTTACTTTGACCAGTGAGCCCTTAAAGTTGCTGAAATGTGAAGGAAATGTGTCCTGCTTTTGCCATTGATGACAACTGAGAGACGAGATAGATAGATATATATATAGATAGATAGATATAGATATATATATATATAGAGAGAGAGAGATAGAGAGAGATAGAGAGAGAGAGAGATATAGAGATATATATATATATATATAGATATATATATCTATATATATATAGATATATATATATATATAGATATAGATATATAGATATATATAGATATAGATATTTCATTCATTTTTTTTGGACTTTACATTGTTTTAAAAGGATCTGTTTTTATACCTGAAACTATGAATACATGACATGAAGTAGTAGAACAACAGGAATCTCACATTATAGCATGTACTGTATAACTGTTTCCTACAATGTAATGTAGAATATATATTATATATTTTGTAGGATGTTCAAATTTATAGGACAAAGTAAGAAGGTGTGCATATTTAAAGCATGACTGTTTGAATTAGTTTCAAATTTGTAAATATTTCACATGTTCTATTGTGTTGAAGTTTTCAAAGATGTTGTGGTTTGCACAATAAATCTTCACACTGATGAATCAGATTTTGATTAAAAAAATATTTCGCACACACATACAAACAAATCAAATGGTAAAATCTGGTGGAATACAAAATTTAAACATCGCTACATTTCTTCAAAATAAAATGGTGACATTGCAGAATGCATAGTTTTATACTGCAAGAGCAGAGATATTGAAAAAAGTGGTTTTAATAAAAGTGAATGAGGTATTTTTGGCCATGAAGGTATGGAGCGGGATTATCTGACACTACACAAAACAATAATGAAAACAAATCAGTTTTGTTGCAGATCTTTGACATGTCCAAGACAGGGGTTACCGTGGTTCAGGGGGTTGGGAAGCTCATTTTGTTACTGGAAGGTTGCCGGTTCGATCCCCAGCTCGGTCTGTCCTGGTCGTTGTGTCCTTGGGCAACACGCTTCACCTACCGCCCACTGGTGATGGCCAGAGGGGCCGATGGTGCGATATGGCAGCCTCGCTTCTGTCAGTCTGTCCCGGGGCAGCTGTGGCTACAACTGTGCACCAGTGTGTGAATGTGAGAGTGAATGAATAGTGGAATTGTAAAGCACTTTGGGTGCCTAGAAAAAGCGCTATATAAATGCAATCCATTATTATTAAGATCTATTAATCACCAACAAAGGCCTGTCCCTCACACCATTTATTACATATGTTTTTTTTTCTTTTTTTAAATAAATAACTTATAATTCAAAGGTTTAAACTGGCATAAAATACTAATGATGATTTAATGTTCGATCATTTTGATTGTTGCTAATATCTCAAAATCTTTAAAATTTACATTTTTTAAAAGTTTAAACCACAGCAGCTTAATACAGACATCAATAATTGATTGTAGAATATCATCTGTTGATAAAAATGTCATCATCAGCAGCAGAAATGGTGTTCAAAACTTACTCCTCATAAACATACTTTACAATAAAGATCAGTGTGACTTTCCACCCATAAACTTTCCACACTGTATCCTGATTGAATACAGGCAGGCGTTCATAATCGGCACTAGAAAGAGACGCCAATAGATTAATTTAAGAAAGTTAGGGGGGAAAAATTATTGAACTTCTTTAAGTTAAAGAAGGTTTTTAATTCATCATTTCTTTGAAAATAAAAAATAGATGAACAGTTCATTTCTGGAAGGATAAAACTTTGTGGGACAAACTGGTCCCAGAAAGCTCTTGTTCTTGTGTTGATGATAAAACGGCACCAGAACTTTAGCTGTGGTCTTTTTTTTTTTTCACAGAATTTTATATTACCACAGCAGCAAGCTTAGATTCATTCATAAATATAACATTACTCACTTAGAAATAGATGTAGTTTAACACTATTTAAAATCTGCTCTGACTGGATTCATTTTATTAGGATTTAAAATGTAATTCTAGTTTGTTCTAACCTTGTATAGATCCCATTAATGTGGCCAGCATGCTTTCTGTTGCAGAGAATTAGGGAAACGAGTAGTGGCACAAAAATAATTTATTGGGCAGCTCGGGCTGTGAACCTTTTAATAATCACCAAACAAAAACCAACACATCCTTCCTTTGCTAATGCACGGAGTGGGGCCATCTGGCTACTGCAGCTGTCAGGGCCATTAATAAGTTTTTGTTCTTATTTTAAGATTCAGATTTATATTAGGAAAAAAGTTATGTTTTTCACATCACCACCAGTGGAAAGAAAATATTGAATAAACTGATAAATTTATTCCACAGCAGTCTTTCCATGTGTGAATCAGAAACACAAAATTTGGTTAAGGAAGTTGGAAGGCTGGAGTTTTAACTCTCTGAATCCTTAAAAATGTTCAAGCAATTTTAAATGAGGATTTCTTAATTATGGAACAGAACCTGAAGTTCCACACAGAAAACCCAAAAGCTCACTGTAATTAAATAGATTAAACTCTGTAAACTTAATATATTTTTAAGTATTTTTAGAATTTTTTTTTTTAGTTATTTCAAATAATTATTTTTGATTAACTTGTGATGGTTTTGTGGATTAAATAAGCATCGCTTGAAAGAAAAGCTCACTGTAGTAATTACTCTTGTTTTAATGTCTGACATAAGCAGGTTTAGAAATTAGTGAGGCTCATAAATGTTTCTCTTACTGCAACATAAGGTGTAGCATCTGTGCTCCAATGTCCAACAGAAAAGTCTACACTTTACAGCAGACACGGTCCTATAATACAGCCATTTACACTAAAAAACCCATAAAACTGTAAAGGGCTTTATTTTGTGTGGGACCAACTGTGTGGAAATATGCAATATGTGTGTTAAGTGTATAAAAATGAAATGTGTAGAACAAAATAACAAAAAAATAATTCTTTCACTTGAAATTTAAATAGCATGCAGGGAAAAACGTGCTTCTTCAGTGGCTCTTCCCTGTTGTGCCTCTGATTCACTACTAGTGCCCAACTCAATGAGTCATGTTTTAACCTAACCCCTTAAAAATGTCAATTCAATTTTATTTCTACAGCACCAAATCACATCAACAGTCACCTCAAGGTGCTTTATATTGTAAGGTAGACCCTACAATAATCCATACAGAGAAAAACCCAACAATCATATGACCCCCTATGAGCAAGCACTTTGACGACAGTGGGAAGGAAAAACTCCCTTTTAACAGGAAGAAACCTCCAGCAGAACCAGGCTCAGGATTTTAACTGAGCTTGGTTCTGTGGGTTGTTTTTAAAAAACCTAAAAACAACCCACAGAGAGGCACCGTAGTGTGGGCTGTGACTTCCCTTAGAATTCCCATATAGAGTGTCACATATTGATTTGTGCCAATTTCCATTATCTTGATACAGGTCCAGACCTCGGTGAGAGCTAAAGCTATGGTTAGAAGGTCTGGTGGGGTTTAATGGACGATGGGAACATAAGCAAAGGTAAAATAAAAGTTCAATAAAATGTTTTGCAAGTTTCTTATGTTTGGTTTCTGTTTTATTTCCAATCATGTAGCAAACGGGCCATGTGACTTCCTGTTTTGATTGTCAGTGACAATGCAGAATTAAAATGAACTTCCCGTGTTAGGGGTAAATAAAAAAGAAGCCCTATGAACCAAAAATATTTTGCTTTTGGAATCTAATGGCACATTCATCACACTATTTCATCTGTCAAAGCATTTTACGAAGTTCATCAACGTGATTCTCAGGTTTTAGGGGTTCTGTTAAATATTTGGACTTCCAGCAGTTCTACTTTGGCTCACTGGCTTAGCTTTTTGGAGTTTGTTCAGCCACTGTTGCACATCTACATATGCAATAGAGGCATGCAGTAAAACCTGATTACATTTAAAGTGTTTTTCATTGCATCCATCTTTTTTATTACTGCAAACAATGTGCTCGAGCTGTTCTCTCTGTGCATTTTTCCTCACTGTAGCAGTGTGTTTATTCCATTAGTTGGACAGACTGTGAGAGCTGACACCGTGCCGTGACGGTTTGGTGACACTGACCGCGGTTGCAGGCCAGACACAAGGCCAACAACACTGCTGGTGCTTTTCCGACCTCGCTTTGTGCTTCTGCACTGGAGGTTGGTTGAGTCATCAGGCAAACAGTGTAATGCTCAGCGAACATCATTTTCTTTGCACCCTTGGGTTCACAAGAAATTCATCATCCAGAGAATGAACGCACTGATGTACAAAAATACATTTATTTGAAACAATTTCAAAATGACAGTTTCTTTACCGTAGAAATATCGAAATCAAGATGAAACAGAACATTACTGATGATGCATGCATTGTAGATTTTTGTGCACTGAAGAACATTACAATGCTTTTGCCTTCTGAAAAATCACAAATGCAAAGGATCTCTTTTATGGTTCAAGTATGGATTTGTCTGGTGCTTACGGTATAATGTGGCATTTAAGATATCAGATGAGACAGAAGTTTCCAGTGATCAAAGTCCTTTCTTTTACTAGTGGCACTTCCAATGTGCTGGTGCAGATAAAGCACCACATTTTGAAGCATTTGTTCTTTGCAAACTTTTATGGACAGCCAGTGTACTATGTTCATTGTACATTCTTCACAATTTCAAAGGGTCCAAGAGAGAGAAAAACAACAGAAAACAAAGACAATATCCATGTGTAGTTAAGGATGGAGAAACCTTTTGATTTCTTTTTCTGTCCCCCCTAATTCTGCTTTTCTAATAAGAATCAGAACAAAGTGCCACCATCAAAGCCTTTACCCAAACAAAATCCAGCCAAGCAAACAATCCTTTGCTTATGGCATGTGTTGAATACAACAAAGCTCTAGAACAATCTTTGTTCAATGTGTGTTCTGTCTGTATTAACAAGGCTTGGCTTGGCTGTTTGGTTTGAGATGAGAGCACTCTGTTGCAGGTAATGCATATGTGATGTGACAGCCTATATCTTTTTGCAGCCTTTCGCTTCTCCTGGAACTGCTGTTTGCTTGAGCTGAGCACTGCAGGAAACCTCTGCATGTGGCACCCTCCCCTGAGCTGTCCAGCTTTCTCTCATTATCAACAATGCTGGATACTGGGAGAGCAACGGGAGTCAAGTCGAGGCCACTTGGCTTTTGCAGGCCTGGAGAATGCAGAGCTGGGGGAAGTTGCATGCTGGGAGGACGGTGTTCACTCATTTCAAACTAGATGCAAAGCAGAGACTGGAGCGTTGGTTTGTGAATGGAGGCTAATGGCAGCCAGGGGAGCTCTGTTTGTACACTGTGGATTCATTAAATAAATACATACTGTTCCAGGCACAGTTGAAGACAATGTTCTGGTTTTGTCACATTGTTAGAATAGCAGTAGTTGCACATTTTGAGTGGTGTAAAAATTGTGCCACAATGAGCACCAAAGATGCTGGTAACACACTCTGTAGAACATGGACTCATTAGCTTATCTAATCCTAATGAACAGCAAAAGCACTTTGTAGGCTTAAAGTTGGGTTTGATAGCATACATGGAAAAAAATATGTGAAGTTGAAGCTATGACAACTGAAAATAATGGGAGAACATGATATTGGAATCCAAAAACTGTGAGCTAATAAGTGATTTACCTTTTCACATTGTACACATTACTTGAAACCATCTTGGAGGCCCAGGTGTGTCCTGGACTGCATCGAGTTACTGTGATTAAAATGAATGTAGGACTCTTTCACTTCAATCGTGCTGCATCAGATTTGCAGTTCAGAACTTTCTTTTAACAAGTTCAATAACATCGATGCGACTCATTGCTATAAGGCTAATTTAATTTACAAGCAAATTTTCCAGGTCACCAGTCTTACTCTGGTCTGGTTATGTGCACAGACAGGTTTCCTGTATCTCAAAGTTCTCATGTCCAAAAAAGCCCAAACGTCTTCACTTTGGCCTTACAGTAGTGGAACTGTTACTGACTGAAGATGGACTTGGTTTTTGAGAATGAAATCTTAAAAAGTAGTTCAGGCTGAAGAGTCTAGGCAGAGAAAATTTCATTGACTTAATTAAACTACTTATTACCACCATATATGTTTTGTCATCATTAGTTGGCATCACCATGTTGATTATGCTGCTCTGGCAAGGTACAAAAAAACAAGACTTCACACAGCAGTCCTTTGAAGAGAATGAAGACACAATTTGAAATGTATAACACCATTCATTCCTAGTATTTTATCATAACCAGTCCTGATTTAAACCCATGTCAACCACTCGGTGGTGTTAGTGGATAAATCAAGGACTTGTCGTATGAAGTTACCCACTAGGCACCATAACTGTTTTAGAACAATACATCCTATTACTGTTGAATCTGGACCAATGAGGTGGATTGGCCAGATGAGCGGCCAGCACCACCATGACTGAAAAGAATTGCAGGACATTACAAATAATAATATTGGCATGAGCTCCATTGGAAACTGCCACAAACCAAAGAAGAAGCAGAAACCACAACCCAACTGTAAGCCTACTTAAAATAAACACCATGTTTTTCCCCAATGAGTTGAAATTGTGAATTTGATCACTGGTCACCACAATAGATACATTTTTTTCCAAAGTGATTCAACATTAGTATCGAAGCCAAATCTGAACAGTGAGAGCCACAGACTCACTTGCAAATAGAACCGGACTGTAATGGGACGTTTAAGGCCAATACTGCTACAGATGTTTGGTGATTCAAACATGGGATATACAGATTTCCCTGACATTTGTAGTTATTTACGAGCTCACACTCTGCCCGACTTTGCTCGGACCAGCTGGTTATTGCGTTTGTGGTTCCCAGCAGGGAACCTGCAGAGTGCCCTCTGGTGGACAAACGTCATAACAACAGCACGTCTGAAGGATGTTTCTCTTGTTTCGTAGCTTTTAAACTTCATTTATCGGCTGTTGTAAATGCCAATATCGATAGATCGATAAATAGCCAGCATTGGCCGACCAACAAATGAGTTGGGCTCTGGTTGCAAATGTTTGGTTCAGAGAGGTTAATGACAGTCTATTGTATATCTGTACTGAAAATGCAAATATCCTGAAAATGATCCTGTTGAGGATGATCCTTTTAACTTTATTTTCAGAGAACATGAGGGACATCTGCACTATGCCGATGCAGCTCTACCTGCATTAACAGATAAATCCTTTCTATCAGGTTCATTTCAGCCAACACTTGACTGAAGAAAATGAGAGCAAAACAGAATCAGCAGAATCAACTGGGGTCTTTTGACACATGATTAGAAAATAACTATTTACAACACCTGCTTATCTACAACACAGAAATTGTGTCCTCAGAAAGAACATGCACAAGTTAAGGACCTTAGCAAAGGAAATCGGTTTCTTTAAGTAATGTTTGACTTTTTAAACACACTTTCAGAAAAAAAGACCATCGTCAGATCTTCTGTTGCCGCCATGGTACTCAGACTACGAGCATGTAGAAAGTAATAATATATACATTTAACAGAACAGATGACAGTATTGTACATTTCAATAATATTCCCTGTTTGATTGAAGACTCCGACATTATAGGTTATATATAGGCAGAAATGATTTTCAAAGCAAACGCCTTAATAAATGTACATAACTTTTGATAGATTTCCACGAAAGATATTTCACTTTGCAAATGAATGCTGCTATGTAGCTTATACATCCACAAAACTGAATATGTTTTGTCAGTAATTACAATGATCTCATTGAGTAAATTGACATTAACTGCATGGATGTTGTTGAATGAGACATCCATGCAAGTCTGTATAAATGAGGTCCCTTAGAAAACTATTAACATCAGTTGTGTTGAGAATTACAAAACAAAAAAAACCCCCGACACTGAAATACTTTGCTCTGTACATGAAGCGCTGCTCCACCAGTTTTACACACTAGTACAGTTTGGAATCTCCCTTGTGCTCTCGCAGGCATTTCCGACTCCCCCTGAGTATAAATAAAGGAAATGAAAGAGGGGAAAAAAAGCCAAGAACAAAGACAGTTAATTCAGAGCTTTAATGACTATAAAACAAATAGCTTCTTTGACATTGACTCCTTGTACTTAATTTCCATTCAAAGGCTCTGAAGCTATTAAGACGCGTTGGAATTTGAAATTGACCCATTATGAAAAATATGCCAGCTTTTGTTATGATATGTTTGGTCCAATTAATTGGAACATGCTCGGTGAGGAAGTTTAGAACCAAATATCGAAAGTCTGGACGTCTACCCCATTTGTGTTGGGCGATCGTGGCTCAAGAGTTAGGAGTTCGCCTTGTAATTGGAAGGTTGCCGGTTCGAGCCCCGGCTTGAACAGTCTCGGTTGTTGTGTTCTTGGGCAAGACACTTCACCTGTTGCCTACTGGTGGTGCCACTGGCTGTGGCATAGCTGCCATCACCAGTGTGTGAATGTGAATGGGTGGATGACTGGATGTGTGAAGTGCTTTGGGGTCCTTAGGGACTAGTAAAAGCGCTATACAAATACAGGCCATTTACGTGAGAAACACAAGAATAGCTGTTAATTTACTCTGGCATATAGCACAAATCAATCAGCAACTTCAAGGACGTCTGCAGAAATGTGCAAATAAAAAGCAGCGTTTATTCGTTGTGAAATACATTTCGTTAACCTCCTAAGACCCGAACTCTTCCATGGCATGCATTTTTAATTTCTCTTTGATATTTGGGCATATTGGGGCCTGATGAATGTAAAAACAAAGAATTACCAGATTTTTTTTAACCTTATTTTTGTTTTTAAGAAAACTAAGAGCCATATATGAGGATATTCATTTAAAATTTTGATAGAACAGTGGCAGTATAATGTCCTCGTAAGTGGATATCAGGCCCATGTAGAGCAAAATTGAGTATTTTGGTCTAAATAACCCAAAATGTGATGTCCACATATGTGGACGACAGGTCCTAGGAGGTTAAATATCCTTGTCCTGTGATGGCAGGCAGGGATGATTTGATACACTTTCTGTTGCACTAAATGCATGTAGTGCTGAGCACCTGCTCGAATTTGACCTCCTAAGACCCGAACTCTTTCATGAATGCATGCATTTTTAATTTCTCTTTGCTATTTGGGCTGATTGGGACCTGATGAATGTAAAAACAAAGAATTACATGATTTTCTTTTTTCTTTTTTACCTGAGTTTCGTTTCTGAGAGAAATGAGATCCACATAGGAGGACATCTGCTTTAAATTTCGATAAAACAGTGGCAGTATAATGTTCTTGTAAGTGGATATCAGGCCCATCGGCAGCCACATGGTACCTTTAATTTAAGAGAAAAACAACAATGTACCATTGTTGCTTCAAACGTGGAATCAGATGGTAGTAATTTGATTAGTGTTTCGTAAATATGTTGTTTAACTCTTATTCTTACACTTATTGTTGTTTTGTTACACTTTACTGTGCGTCCCCGTCCACTGACTCGAGGTGCTACATGAGTTATGGAGAAACTGAAAGTACTCTCGTGCAGGAATACAGATCACATGTAAAAAGAAAAAAAAAGTAACAATCAGACATTGACCTGGATAAAAATATTCTGCTGAAATGAAGCAGCACACTCACGGCCTCGCTGCTTGAGGGTTTCACTAATGTGTGAGTTTCCATTCTCGACAGCTCCTCTGAATTTCAACACACAGGTCAGAAGCAGTCAGCTCTCCAGAACTGTGAAAGTGCAGGAACTTAATCTGTCTTTTAAACTATCTCAGAGCCAAATCAATCCTGGGTCTGCAGCTGCCAGAAGTGGTACATTTCTACTGGTAACAATAGAAAATCCACTCTGTTATATACAGTCAGAGTGGGCAGCAATTAGCTTATCAAACCTATTGTTTTTTTTATCATGTAATGAAATATGAATGAATGAATGTCTCTTTTTAAATTGAAGTCAAACTGTGACTGAATGAGGAATGATTAGGCCACTCCCTCTGTGTTTGATGGAGTCCTGCAGCCACATGCTAAACATGTTGGTTTTATTATTTAGTCATTATTCCCAGTACTGTGGGTGTCACTGGAATCTTTCCTTACCCTCTAAAACCCTTTCACGGGCTTTGTCTACTCTAAGGATTTCCTCCTCTGTGAATAATTCAAAAATGGTAAAAAGGAGATTCATTTGCTGGATTTCTGTTTAAAAGACGATTCAGATTCAGTATGTAAATTATCCCCAGGAGGTGATTCTACGCACAGTTATCCTACACATTATCATGTTGACTTTTGCTATAAAGCCATCAACAAAAGAAAGTTTGTCCCTGAAATTCCATCTTTACATGCCCTGGCAAGTTTTGGCATGTCTGAAACCTCGGTATAGGGAATATCCGAGTTTCCAAACAGTGGACAGTGCATGTTTTAAATGTCCTAAAATACAATGTAGCAGTGACACAGACCTTGCTGGACCACGACAAGGTCACTGAGATCCAGATTTCATTGTGCTCCATGTATTATATTTTTGAAAATGTCTTAATCATGGCTTGATTCGTCGCAAAGACACATAGTGCTGATATTCACACAGATGAAATTATGCAGTATATAGTGCATCGCATACATTCATATGTATATGGATGCCTTCTATTTGTCTCTGGATATCTACATGCCTTTAAAGTGTGAGTTAGTTAAATCATCTATGTGGCCATTTCCTGTTCATGGATTTTCTCTTATTTCTACAGCAGGTGAATAGAGTAACCCACCAACACCATGACTACTACTTAAGGTGGCAGCAACGCGTCTAGAACCCAAAAAAATATTGAAGTGTATTTGCTTGAAACGCCTGTCCCTACTCTCAGCAGGTACTTACTTTTGACCCTGGCATCCAGCTCCTTCTCCATGAGTTCTTTGGATGTGGAGAACTCACTCAGAGTAATTTTCGGCGTGCTGTCGCCTTGGCCGACCGAGCCGATCATCTCTTGCTCTTTCTCCTGGTTAACCTCAGCATATATGTTGATCCAAGGTATTTTTCTGAGGATTTACAGAAAACAAGATCAACAAATGTTAGATAACCATCTCACGTGCAGGTGCGGTGTTTGTGCATGCACACAGTGGGGTTGTTGTGTTTCTAAGGCTATGTAACCGCAGTCCCAAGTTTACATTCATTAGTAAATTACAACCGAGAACACGACTTTATGAATAAATTATTTGATTTTGCAGCCTCATCTCCATCTCTGCCTGCCTGACTATCTTCATCAGACTCTACACATCAAGCTGCTCTCACCGAGTTTGTCCTGATCTTTATTACTTGCTTCCTTGCAGGGTTTCTTTTTTCTCTCAGGCCAGTTAACTTCAGCAGGTGAGGCAAATAAAGGTCAGCATAACTATAACATGTGTAACTACAGAATTCATCAGATCAAAGGAGAAAGGTCCTAGTTTTGGTTAACCTTTAAATAATCAATATTTCGATGCTATATATTTTTGCTGGTTATTTCATTCCCTGTAGCTTTGAAGTTCACTGACAGCTGACATCTTCAAAGGTAGTTTTTTCTTATATAATATGAATCAATGGGCACACCTTTAATATAATTATAACTGGTTTGATTATCCAGTTTGTCTTTATTGACTCTTTTGCACAGAGTAAGCTTTGGGATGAATAAGTTTGAACCGTCTGTGCTAAATGTGAATTGCCTGCTCTGTTGTCTCACTGCTTCCAGCTGTGATGTTTTGGCAGGATCAACATTTTTTAGAAAAATGAAAATTATTTTTCTTTCGAGTTAAAAATGTGGGTTTTTAAGAAGTCTGACAGACTGTTGCACTGAGCTACTTTTTCAAAGATGATTCTGTTTCTTGGTGCTGACAAACTGTAAACTTGCCTTGACTGTAATTACACTCGAGTGCCTAATTTATAGACAAATTACAGTAACACTGGTTTCTTTTCTCATCTGCATTTATACCGCCTAATATAGATCTTTATTTAGACATTATCCAATTTATTTGCAATTACTATACATTTGGGTTATTAATTGCTCTGTTTTGTCAACTGTAAGATTTCTTGAAAAATGCATCCTCTTTAGACTAATGGGAAAAACTTCATATCCATAATTAATGACAGCTTTTCCATTTCCCTCAGACTTTTCAAAAGAATAATTTTGAGTATGAATAATTTATTCAGCAAATAAGATCCAAGGCAGAGAAGCTGCATATTAAACCATTTACTGCTCGTTTTCCCTGAATTTTGTGACTGATTGCTGCACACGCCTCATGCACTGGAATCTCACAAGTATGAGTGACAACTCCAGAGTGATCTATCAATTGAAAATACCAAATATGACTATAATAGATTGGTCTAGACAGGGCTCATCTGCTATCATCAATAATGAAGAACAGAGTAATAGTTATATAGTGGGGCCCTACAGCAGGTGGAAGAAATCAGAAAGATTTGCACCTCTTGAATTTGTAGATGAGAAACACCGCGAGGCCAAGAAACACAACTGACAGGAGCATAAGCATCGCTGAGCTGCTGTGTCTGGGGCTCGAGTCCACTAAAGGTGCTGTGGGAGCAGGAAGGTGCACAGAGATGACATTAATCAACAGTTGACAAATGAGACAGAATAGAAATAAAAATAGAAATTTGATTCATTAAAACCAACAACAGACAAAAGTACAGTTAGATTTATATTACAAGTCAACCAGATGTGGCTAAATGCTAATGCTAAAACAAGAACAAATGTTTGTATGAATGCATAAATGATCTCAGTTTATCAACATCTTGAGCAGTTTCATCATAAAGACGCCAGATTTGAAAAAGTAAAGAACTTCTGAGGTTTCAAAGTTTGAAAGTTCAGCTCAGTCAAAAGCGTTTTCCTCATTTCCTGTATTAGCAATATTTTTTTTTTATTAAACTCTAAGTGTAAGATCTTTAAATAATTGGAACTGGCAGTCAACATATCAGCAAGAATTCACTTTTTTTAAACGATTTTTCCTCCATGGAGGAACAGCTAAAAAGAATACAGTACACATGAGCTCTGGCTAACGATGGCTAACTAAATCTCTGACCTGGGAGGTTACGTCAGAGGTGTTGAAAGTGGAGTTATTCATTTTATTTGCTGTTATATGTTGTTATTGCTGCTATTTTCCCCATCACAACTACATATTATCTTAATAAGACAGGAAGAAGAAGTGCTTCGTTTTCTTCAGACCCTAGAATTCAAACTCAGAAGTTATAGTTAAGTTTGTGCTGTTCTTATGGCTGCACCTTCAAATTTCTCATCCAAGTCCATAACTGACAAACACTTGATGGAACCGGTACAGTTTCATGCTGATCGGAGCTCTAATGTGTGTTTACCTACAAAGGCCCCACAAACTGAGGTGACTGCACATCCAGCTGAGTTAAAAATATTTCAACTGTTGTAGAAAAAAAAGTATTTTACTTTGTGCCATAAAGAGTAGCGGCTGAGATTCTCCCTGAGACTGACTTGTCCTGATGTCAGGGACAATTAGGAGTGGACGGCAAACTTATCATGGCAGTCCGTGGGCAGCTCAAGCTGTAAAAGCCCACTTTGACATACAGAGGCAGAAACAATATAGGTGGATCGAATTCCAGGAGATACTGCTCACTCATTGCCCGATGACCAGTGAGGATATCCTGGGTTATTCTCCAATTATAATTGACTGTAATTAATAGACAATTATGGGTACGAGTATTAATAGCTATAATTAATAAAATGGATTCCACGTTGTACTTATTGTGACTTTAATCAAGGAACTGGTCTTTATAGAAATGTGCATCCTCACTTCTATGCAACTGGAAGCCTTTTAAAGCCTGCAGGTTTCACTCACTCCTGAAATGGATGGAAGTCCATAAAGTAGGAAAGATCACAGGACCTCCGGGGAATGTATTATAATGTGTGTATATCTTCCTGAGAACCGAGGAAGAAAATAATCTTCCCATTGAACCTGCTTCTTCCTGTTGCTAACACCCAGACACATGAGATACCAATGGAAAGTCCAGGATTTCCTCTATTCAGTGCATCAGGACTTAGTCAAAAGATATAGAGCAAAAACAAATGTCCATTTCAGAGGACATAAATGAATGGGCTGGTTCTCGGGAGGATATAATGCTAGATTCTAGCTATTGGTTGGCTGTTACAGCGAGATTTTCTGGGTTTCCAAAAATACTACAGTGACTTCATTCTGCATGAGAAACAATGCAAAGTTTTGTCAGAATGGAAAAAATGAACGAGACTCACTTCTGACAACAGATACACCTGAAATAGCTCCTGGCACTGTGGTAGCACCTACAGGTAGAGTACCTTGAAAAAGTATGTGCAACAAAGAAAACAGGCACCTCTTCAAAAGCAAAGAGTAGTCACATCCATTATTGATTTATCTTTTTCTCTGCTTCTAGTTTGAATGAAGCGAACCTTTAAAAATCCTGCAGGTCACCGGGGTTAGGGCTGGGCTACATATCAGACCTGGAAGATGTTACCTTACAATAACACATTTTTCCACAACATCATTTCTGATAGAAACCTTTGCGTCAGATGTTCCAAATATGTGTAAATTCTATAAAAAGGACAGATGCTCTGCGTGTTGCCTGTGACCTGTTAGATGTTAAAGGGTCAAAAACGTATTTTCTTTATACTTGTACCCCGTACACTGTAGTATACTGTATATCCAGAACAATAATGACTCCCCAGATTATATTTTTATCTTTAAGATATGAAACACTGTAAGGTGTTGTAGCGTGAAATTACACTTTCTGCTGATGGGCAAAACAAACTGACAGTAGCAGGAAATCCAAAGATTTCAGGTGAATGTAAAACAGTTAAATGCGCCAACATTCATTCAAAAAAGTACCGAACCAAACAAGTGTTCAGTGTGATTAATGTCACGGTTTCGCTCATAAGGCACAAACCCTAAATTTCTCCCATTATTTTGAAGAGTGCATTAATGTCTGTCGCTGAAGAAAAAGCCTGATGCTTTTCTGTGACGGGTTTAGCGCTACGTGAGCCCTCAGCTAAGAGATGAAGGCGCGCGTGCCGATGACCTTTCTCAAGCAGCTTGAAGGCTTTTTAGACCTTTTCTTGGGAGGTGAAATATAAAGAGGGATCCAGCTGGGTACACCTTCAATGTCATTAGAGTGCAGCACACCACAAAACGTCACAGAGCACTACATGCCAGGCTGTTAATACCCATCGCTTTGAGCTGCAGACAACTCATGGCTGTGTGCCTCCAGAGACTGTGCGCCTAATGAAACCAGCCAAGCAGTGAATATAAGGTAAGACCTGTCCAGCAGCGGGACACAGGAGCTGCTGAGCAGTACCGAGCTCCAAACCAATAAAAAAGTAGAGGTTTCCAGTCTAGCCATGTTATTTACAATTACTGTGTCTCCGTGAATCAGCGCTGATTTGACACGAGAGCATTTGAGGGTCTCTAATGTCAACCAGCCTTCCCGCAAAACACTGCTGATGACTTCTTGAATGATTCCAAAGTCTGCCCTGAAATTGTACAGTGTTCTTTCTCAAGGACTAAATAATCAACATAATTATACTCAGTGTAACACTCATTTTGTGGTTGGATGGCTGTAAAAGAAATAGAACAGATGTTCAGCTTTTGATGGCAGGCATAAAAGATCCCTCTTCTCAAGGAGCTCCACTTAAAACCGAACCCCTCCTATCCTCGTCTGTGTTCTTTCGCCTGGGATAGACGAGGTCTGACAGGAATTTTAATTGGTGGACCAAAGAAAAATTCTTGTTGTCAAAACATAGTTATTACACTTCTGTTTCTCTGCACATGAAAATGAAAAATGGAACATGCAGGCCATAATTACATTACCCCCGGAAGTTAATATTATAGATGATGACTTGATGGCAAAATTAAAAGCAATGACAGCAAATGTTTCTTACCCAGTGTTAACTGTGTGTTGTAAACGATCACCCTCACACCGGGCTTCAGCTCGAACTCCACCAGGTTTTGGTTCAGTGCACTTACAATTGTGTCAGAAGCCTGTTAAAGTACACAACAAGTCACCGTTTTGTAGGCACAATAATCAAGTTGGAGGAATTTGAACTCCTCGTGAATTTCACTTAGAGACACCCATACCCGCTCCAGAGCTTCCTCACTCTTTTTCTTGCCCTCTGATTGGTTCTTATAAGGCAACAGGAAGAGCTCAGCAGCTGTTGGCACTCCGGGGAACACCGCTACCAGGAGCTGCTCCTCTGGGAATTCGGCCACCTGTCACAAGATAGAAATGTTTTTATTTGCCATCACTGTGTGATACTGTGAAAATAACAAAAGCTTTACGGCATCATAAGGCTTAAAGTCATTGACGGGACTTCAAACGCAGTAGTTTTGTTAAAGCTTCCGGAGTCTCGGGGATACACACAAAGTGTCCTCTGCTGTATCTAAGAGAGCCGCAGCATTAGATGCAATCCTGAAAGCATGAAACAGTGTCGTAAATCACAAGACTGTCAACGAGGAGCTTTTAACTGCTGGGTTAGTGTTACGGTTAGTTTCACTCACTATTCACAATATTCACCGTTCACTTTGAAACAGTGCATACAAATGTCGTGCTGGGGGATTTTGACCAAGTGGCCATATGAGACGAGCCAGAAGCGAAACAGGTTAAAGATCGCAGTGAATATTTGGGTGGAGTATGTTTAAAAGCCATTATGAAGCAGCTTTGAGAAGTGACTAAGATTTACATGAGAATAGATGAACATAAACTGTTTTCACATGAAAATGTTGGACACTTTGGGAGAAACTGGTTCAAAATGCAGGCTGTCTGTCATTTTGAGAGACAGGGTTACAGAAAATTCATATATAATTAACAATATACAGAATATTCTATGCATGAAGAGAAAAGATAGCCAGAGGCACCAACTGTGTCATCACTTTGTATGCAAACTCCATCATAACAGTGCAGTCCCAGTTAAGGCGCTGCAGCTGTGGAGCCTCAACAGGGAAATGTGAACTCAGCAGATGTGAACTGGGATCTTTCTTAAGTGTTCTCCTGCTGGATGAACCCTTTGTTCTGCTCTACACCCTCTACCACCCTCACAGTTTTAATCTGCCACAATGTTTGGAAGCCTTTAGAGTTTTCCATCATTTCCCATCAAGTAACAAAGTCTGTCACCAGTGAAAAATTCAGCTCAAGCTTTGGTTGTAACGTTGTCCGAAGTTGTTGAGTATGCAATAGGAGTTAGTCTTTGTCACGTGTATTCGCACTGATGTAACTACTCAGTTTAGGCAGAGGATGCAGAGCACGCTGACTCACTGTGAATTCACTAACCTGGCGAAATTGGCACAATTAACCGTCAGACAGTATTGGAGATCATGAAGACCATTACATTTCAGATTTAACTGTGTTGAATATTTGTCCTCACTGGGTAATGTCTAATGTCACGACTGCAGTGTGAAAATGGCTATAGACTCAAGAAGATGTGTCTTGGGTTGAAGGTGAGACAATGCTAGCTTCATTTGGTGTGTGATTGCTGCATTCGCTCCCGCTGGGACAAAAGCAGCTAGATTACAAAGAGTAGCAGTTACCAAGCAGCTCAGAATGACTACACACTGTAAGATAACACAAAGACATTTTATCTGCTGAACAGTTTCATTACAAGAAAACTCATCTGACTTTACACTGAAACACTACATATTGCACATTTATGTCTATTGTCAGAAACTGTAGGATTGAGTGTAATGACCCATCGGAAGATTCCTTTGCAGTCTTAAGATGGAACTTAATTACGTGTTCAGTCTCCCACTAAGATATAATTACCTGCCTGTGAGTTTCTGCTCAAATTAACTGGTTGTATTTGTTCAGATCGTAAGGTTGAGAGTTAACAAGCGTTTAGATGTCGATCATCTTCAAACTGTTTTTGTAACCATTTGTGCCATTATATCACTTTTGACTCTTCCCTTACAGTTTGTGTCAGTCAGACATTAAATTGCTCTGTATAATGTTTTAAGCTAATATGGTGGTGAGGGAAAACTACAGCAATGGTTATTTTACGCTGACAACTCAAAAAGCCCTTTGACTCATCACCTGAGTAGGAAAGCACTCTATAATTACCAGTCCATTTATATTTTTCTAAACCCATCATAGTTCAAAAACACTAAACAAATAAAGAGGCATCTCAGTCCGTAAACAGCATGTCTTTAGGCCCCGCCCCTCCCTGAGCCTGGTTCTGTCGGTTTCTTCCTGTTAAAAGGGAGTTTTTCCTTCCCACTGTTGCCAAAGTGCTTGCTCATAGGGGGTCATATGATTGTTGGGTTTCTCTGTATCTATTATTGTAGGGTCTTCCTTACAATATAAAGCTCCTTGAGGCGACTGTTGTTGTGATTTGGCGCTGTGTAAATAAAACTGAATTGAATCGGAACAACATTAAAACCACTGACAGGGAAAGTAAATAGTTTTGTGCATGTCAATACAATACATTGCTCTGCTGAGAAAATTGTGTCCTGACATGCCAAAACTGATGCCATATTCTCCTGTAACACCCATCTACCCATCTAGATTCATTCAGATTAAGCTCATTCCTCCAAATGGCAAAGACATTCCCAAACCACCGCAGTCGGTAAGCAATTGCAACCCTGCTACACTCAAAAACAAATCATCAGATCCACTGCATTCTGGTGAAGTTTTCCATGTAAATAGATATGTTATCTACTGCCCAAGACAGCACAGCTCCCAGGATTACAGTAACACAGAAACCCAGATTTGGCATCTGGTCAGGATACCTCCTCAGCACCTCCTTTGGTAGGTCTTCCCAGGGTAGACCCAGAGAAAAACTTTTGTCTGGAATACCCTGTTTATCCTGCAATCACAATTTGACTTTGTGGAAGCGGAAGATTGTGGATTATTCAACAGGATACAGCGGATCTACTTCACCACCGGGTGGAGAGGGAAGGATTGTTGCCAGTGTCTGGTATCAGACACCCACCCTGACATCCCCAAAGGCCCAGTGTCCGTGCCCTGATGGGTCTGGGCTGTGTGAGCCATTCAACATTATAGCATTATATTATATTATAGTCGAATAGCATGTCTGCTATTAGTGTTTACAGACATCATGCGATCTTTAGCATTTGAGGCAACCATCACCAGCATCCTGGAAAACTGACAGCAGAATAACCGTGTTCATGGTCTAATATTGTCCCTAACAGCTGTTCTGCTTCACAAGAGTGACACAGAAAGAGAGACAGAGATACAAATAGTGCTGCAGAGCTACAAAGACTCACAAAAAGTGTTGACCTTTATCACAAGCCCATAAATGGACACACAAAACACTTTCCCAAGCATGACTTTTCAGAAAAGAACAGAGTTTTCACTTGACGGTGTTCGTAGTGTGCATAATGTTCAATGCCAGAGTGTCTGAGTTGGATATTTCTGCAATTTCTGCTCAGTTAAGTTTATAGAATGACTGCAGTCGTTTTAATAGAAATGCTGACAACTACTATTAGATGGTGTAAATGTAAGACTCAGGATTCTGGTATCTAAAGAAGATTCTAGATAACAAAGTTTTAATTGAGTTTTTGTGGGGCAGTGTTCACTGTTTTCAGCTGTTTTACATTAAATGTAACCAGAGATGTTTAAACAGTTCCTCCAAGTCAAAAATGCCCTCTAACCAATCAGCATGTATTCATTAATTACAGAGAACAATTGGATAAATGCTTTGAGGCTGCAGTTTCTAGCCATGTCAAAAACGCATTTTTAATGGGTCAATAACTGTTTCTGTTATTTTTTCAAGCCATTAGCTTTTAACAGTTTATGCAGTACAAGCAAGAATGGGGGCAGCGCCGTGTGGCAATCACTCTTCATTCTAGAGCCTTTGATGTTTTTATGTTTTCCCTCTGGCCTGGGGTGGACAACGTAGCAGGTAAAGGCAAAGCACATCAATTATCAAGCAGAAAAATCACTATTTGAGTAACAAAGCAGTGGACAAATGATAGCCATGGGCGTGTCTTGCAATGGCGAAGAGGCAGTGGAGAGGGAGATAAAGTGAATGGGATGACAAAGGAGGCAATAGCCTGTGGGGAAAAAAAGAAAAAAAATCAGTGCGCTTGGACCATGTTGACTCGCACAGCAATCTGTCCTTAGTTTAAAAATCTGGAGGATCATCTGATATACTGCAAATTCATCACGGATACAAAAATTAAATCGGGATGGTAAACAGGAAGAGAGGTGAGATCCTCAGAGAGGACAGGCTGCAGGGAAGTCGGCTCAATTTGGTTTGATATGAAGATTTCACAATGCAATATTTTGCAAGTTCATTTCAAGAAATACTATTTGAAGAAGATAAACTCCAGAGGGACTCTGAAAGTTATTATCTTGCTACACTTTCACTTCTTTTTCAGTTTTTGACGTGAAACGCTTTAGTTTAAATGTAAAGCAGATAACCTCTACTGACATTTCAGGGTTTTGGAAATGATTTTGTGTTTGTAGCTTAAACAATATTTAAGACATGCAGACACCCACACTGTAAAAACTGTGATTGGGGTTAATTAGAATCTAATAGGAGAGTAATAGTAATTATTACTCAGTAAAAACGTGTATGAGTAGTTTTAATCAAATCTAAGCAAAATTCAACAATTTTGAGATGTTCAGTTATTTAAATTTACACAGTTTTGTTTGGGGTAAATTCAGCAATGGTTTGTTGAGTAGATTTAAAAAAAAATGTTTGAGTACTAAAAAAATTTAAGAAATCTAATAGATTTAACTGATGAAAGCATTTTCATTTTAATCATTGTACACTTCCGCCCATAATCCTTTGTGCCACGTGCAGGACACACGCGCTTCATGAGTGGACGTCTCCATTTTGTCAGAGGTAAGACTTCTTAATTTGTTCAAATATAAGACACGGTTTAAACAATAACGTATATCGGTTTTGAGTAAAGGTTTTAAACAGTATGATACGTCGAAATTTTATTAATAATCATCACTGTAATGATAGTATCGTATTTTTACACAAATGGCAGTTAGTGGACTGCTAGCACAAGGTCACTTTCCAAGCCTTCACGACTGTGTTACTGAACAGCTTTAACTAACCACATGTTTTACCGTATTAAAAAATATCAACGGTATATTCCGATGAGTTTTAACGTCTTTCATCCACGTTTAAAAGTTCATGAAAAGGTTTTGCGGTCAGTTGTGAGTGATTTTGTCAGCCACAGTCAGTTTTTCGAACTCCAGTTTCCAATAATGGCGGCCGCTACTAAGTTTTAAAATTACTCTTAGTAATCTTTCTGGGTCACAAAATAAACTTTTAACATATTTTCAGGCGCGAAAGTAGCTGTGTAAACATCAAATATCTGCTCGGTTTATCAAGATATCGCATGTTTGCAAAAGTGCTTCGACGTTTTCGGAGCATCTGCTACCCACCAGCTCGATAGCAAGCCGGGAGCTCGAGGGTCACTGAAGCCGCTGAGAACGGCACAACTCCCGGCACATCATTTTCAGATCACCGCGGGGTTTCGCTACTCAGTTTAAACGTAATGTATAAGTCACTTAGACAACCTAAAAATGTTATTGTTTGGTTTTTTTCAGTGTTTTATTTGTTCGTGAGTAAATCGGTTTGGCTGAGATTAAAGTTATTAGATTAGATTAGATAAAATAAAACTTTATTAATCCCCCGGGTGGGTTCCTCCTTGGTTTTTACACAGCTGACTAAACGTCAAAAATGATAATGTTGCTTTCCTTTCAGGTAATGGAAGATCCCTCAACTTAAATTCACCTGATCAGCATGGGATTGAAGTTGCAGGCTATCATAGCCAAGGTATTTTCCACAGACATTTCAGCTTGGAATTTTATTTAAAGAATTTTTTTGTCAAATTTCATTTGCATGGTGCACAGCTCCACTAATTTGTTTGCATGTTTTTGTCAGTGCAAGAGGACGCCAGGACGTCACTGATATAATTAACAACACAATTATGGGTTTCATGTTTTAATTGTATTTTAAATACATGTCTATTCTTAGTAAAAAAAACAAACAAAAAACAAACAAAAAAACACAAGTACAGGTATTGCTGGGTTTTTGTTTTGTCCCAAGAAGGAAAAACCCTTTCTGACGAACATAAACTAAATTAGATAAAAAAACTAAATGACTAAATTAATGTAATTTACTAAAACGACACATTTAAAGATTGAACCTGTCAAGCATGTTGACAATACCTTTGTGTTGACTGTCAGCACCCAGGCATGTGCATTAACATCAGCTAATTATCGCACATAATGCTCCATGTGATGATAATTTGATATTTAACAGTTTTTTTTAATACTGCCAATTCTCACAGTTTTGTCTTAATAAATGGTCACTTATCTGATGGTAATTTTTGGAATTCTTGCTCATTTTCAGTCACCAAGCAATCCTAGCAATAACATAACCAGAAATCTGGTTATTCAGTGCTTGATGGTGTACCTTGGGGAGTCCATTGATCAACTGATCAAAGAGTACAGTGTAAGTGTTGAAGTAGAAACATTATTCTGTTTTTGTTATTCATATGTGTTTGTCAAGTTTCAAATAATTTGAGGCATTATCATGTTTTATTTGTCATTCAGCTACAGGATGTGTCCAGGAAATATTTCATGTGTGCAACTACAGTCAGAAAACCCATGTGTTTGTTGTTTCAGGATGCTGATGAGGATGGTGTGTCACAAGATCTTTCTGAACAGAGGATGAAAATCTACAAAATCAAGGCTGTTGGATCTGAGGAGGATGACATTGGCATTGTGCTGGAGGGTGTGAGAGTTATGCCTGCTCTGGGCAATTTTCCAAGAGCATGCGCAATGCTGGTTGGATTGACATATGCAGTCGATCTTGCCTATCCCAAAGAGCTAAAATACACCTTGGAAGTATTCCAGAAACTTTTCCTTGAACTGGATTGTGCTAAGCTCTCACCAAAAGTGAACAGCCTCAAGAACAAGTTATTGGCTTAAACGAGGACTCTGAAAGAATGAAAGGGAAGTAAGCTCACTGAAAACCTTTGGTTTGTCTTTGTTAGATGCAGCTATCTTTTCAGTTTTTAAGTTAATTTCATCTTATTCATATCTTACCCAAATGACCTGCAATGTGTCAGGCTGTATTTGTGCTCTTCATTTTAATTTTGTTTTTTATTACCTACAAGTTTCTTAGGAATATTCTGTTTGAAAGGCAGCAAATTGGAGGAATCACTAGTGAAGCTTTTCTTTGTTTATAGTGTATGTTACTATAAAACATTGGTTTAAAACAACTTTAAAATTTAACAGAAGTGCAGTCCTGTAGCTGTAGAAATGTTACTTCCTCTTACATGTGTCTTAGATTTTCTCAGGTTAAACATCCAAATTGGGATAAAAGGTTGATTTACATTATTGATATTCCATGTACATGAGTGAAAAACCTTTGTTCTACAGTTATATTGAGTGATTCAATTTAACAAAAGATTGACAAACTAAAGTTTTTGTTTGTCAATCATAAATAAGTAACAGAGATAAAGGAAACGGTAAAGGATATTCAAATTTCAGGTTCATGTTGATATTACAGTCTAAAGATTAATTTCTTTTTTACAAAACTGGTTTACATTCATGCAGTTTATGTTGCTGTTGCTCTGTACACAAAGCTGTGTGATAAACTGTTTATGACACTAAAACAAATTTACAGCAGAGGAATGTATTTAGGAGATCAGGAGATTGTTGATGAGAATTCAGTGTATACGAGCAGAAAAATGTTATATTATAAATTACTGTGTTTTATTTTCCACAATAAAACAAATTACTGTTTTGATGTTTTCTTTGTGAAATTGATTCATTTTACTCAGAAAATAAGTAAAATTCATTTCATTTTCTCTTATTATTCAGTCATTATTTTTAAGGTTTATTTGGAAAATTATTGAATCCAATTTGAGTTTTACTGAAAAAACAAGAAGATTTCATTTCTTTGTAATGGATATTTTAGGAAGTTTTTACTAAACCTTTGCCAGATAGTTAGTAAATTCAAAGTAATTTTTCTCAGAGACTTATTTCATATCAATTATTTTTTTTGATAAAGTTGGGCAATTTCAACCTTCAGTTTGAGATTTTGACCCTAAATCCAACACATATTTACAGTTTAATTCTATTAATATCTACTTTTGTTTTCTATTTGAATTTAATTAACATTTTCTCTACATTTTACATAAATCTTTTGAAATTAAAATCTACTTAATTATTTCAAGTGTCACTTTGTTGCCATAACTTTTTTAAGTAACCTCTAGTCACAGTTTTTACAGTGCAGATGTTGCCCTTGAATTATTAAAACAATAAAAACAACTCTTTAACTACTGTTGCCTTTCTCTCTAAGCATGAACATTGTTGTAGTAAAACTTTCAACTAAATGTTAACCTCTCTTTCTTAGCTTAGCATGTTAGCATGACACCTAGAATGGCTGGTGGGAAGCTCACATGTTTTTCCAGGTATGTTCTCCAGGTTGTTCCAACAAATGAACATTTTGTTCTGATGACAGCACCTAGATTAAAACCAAGTGAATTGTGACCTAATAATCTATCTGAACCTAAAGAAATTGCTGGCAGTTCAGGAAGAAGCAGAAAAATTTTCATAAGCAGTCGGATTCATCTTTCTGGAACCACCAATGTCATATCAGTCAGGAATTGACTGGGTGTCGCACCATGAGCCCATTTCAGGGATAGATGATGCTTTTTCTTACCAGAATCTATTAAAAAGGATATGAAAGAAGTAAATACAAACTTTTTCCAATTCTTGTTGAAACTAAGCAAAAAGGAATATGATGAAATGTAATCAAAGAAAAATAATTAACCAGAAATGTAGATTTACTGTCGACTGCCATTTCTCTCTATCGACTTTACATTATCCTTTCCCAACATTGTCTAAAGTTTGTCCATGGACCATCCCAGGTGCACAGGTCAGGGAGAGGAAAAATACTCCTAAAAAACAAATAATAAATAAAATGAAATACCAAAAGATATAATTCCATTCTTGTTGATAAACATCTGAGATTTCAAGCCTTGTGTTGCTGTGAAAATGAAGGTCAGGTGATCACCGACATCAGTGGGACTCCTCCTCTGGAGATGAAGATGGTACTACCTTTCATTATTATTAATATTTCAAAGGTTTTCTTCACTCATAAAGCTTCATATGCATTCCAGTCATTTGAAAGTAAGTTAATTGTCAACATCACAACTGACAGCAGATTCAAATGACGAGAGTATCACATCAGAGTGGATGGTTTACCACGCTTCAGATGGATAAAAAAGAAAATCAGCGCCTCTGGGGAAGCAATAAAGAGACAATAGCTTGATAGCTTGCATTAACCTTCGAGGGAAGCTATGGAGGAGGATGAACACTGTAAACTATATGAGTCTGAGCAGAGAAACGTTAAGGGAATATGAAAGGGAGGTGGCTAAGGAAAGACAGAGTGGACTGAAATAACCTTGATTGCTGAACGCACGTTCAGGAACAGCAGAAGCGCTGGAAATGAAATGAGCCTATAGGCGAAGAGTGCAAAATCATGACATGATACATTCGGCAGTGGTGCACCTCCGTTAAATGGACCTTGACTTTAATTGCGATTTGTTCTCTTCCTCATCTCCTATTTTATTGTTTGGGAGTTGTTTACTATGTTGAAATGCCATCAGTTGTGGACTGGCCTGTGTCTCCACCAAGACTCCTCAGCCATAACAAAATGGAGGAAAAATAACCCTTCCTGTCACCACTTGGACAATATGTTTGTCTGGAAATGAACTTTGTGTCAGATGCAAACACATAAACAGATCTACAGCCCTTTCACATAAACAAGTACCTGATATGAAAGTCTGACGGCGTAATACGAAAAGATGAAAAGTGGCAATTCAGACACTAGTGTAATATAACGGAAAAAAGAAAAACACATATAGCAACTGTCGCTCTACTTTTTCATATGGATTTCACTTCAAGAAGAACTGCATGGTTATGTATTGTAATCTTAGTTCTATGATTGATGACACAGCCCTCTAATGTGTACTATGGCACTGAAACTCAGCATGTGATAAACCGAGTGCACCAGAGTTCTCGGTGTGAAAGTAGAGTAATTATCCTTCTCCACATCACTGAGAAAAAAAAAACTGAATCAATTTATTATTATGAATCCAGACTTTTGATTCTGCATGTCATGCCTCAATAAAAGCTACCCGTAGGCCCAGACTACAGGAAAGACAGGCGGTTGAGCTGTGAACACAGTGCAGTCAAGTGTAGGTGGTAACTGTGATGTAAAGGAGGACAAAAGCATTTGAAGCAGACACTTGAAATGACTCACAATGAGGGAGAAGTAACGGAGAAAAAAATCACCTGCGGGCCACTTGTGCTCCCACATTTCTTCCACTGTTTGCACAGGTCTAAATCACACTGTATCAGCATGCCTTAGGACTGATTGTTTTTCTTCAACAGTGGCTTAAAGGTGACGTTCTCAAGACATGTAGTTAAAACCACAAATAATATTCAAAGGTAAAGGTAATCTGAGGCAATGCATCTCTTTACTGCTGCTTAACAGAACATTAAAATTAGTTAATTAAGAAATTTGTTTTCAAACCACAAATTTGTTTAAAATCCTGTTCAGAGTACTTTTACTTCACAACAACACTTGCTTTTATACTGCAAGCTAAACAATGTCTGAGGCAGAACTTGGCAACAATGAAAAGGAAGAACCTCCCTTTAACAGGAAGTGACCTCCACCAGAGCCAGACTCAGGTCGGGGCAGCCGTCCGTGAGCAGACGATTTGATTTAAGACAACTTAAAAAATTGTATTGCCAACATCTTTCACCAACATACCTGTCATTCTGTGTTTAAAACACCACCACAACAACATTATTTTTGTATTTAGTTATTAATTTTGCTAACTATTAATATTCATTATTACTGCTTATTAATAGTTCCTTAATAATAATAATAATAATAATAACTTTATTTATAAAGTGCTTTCAAACAAAGTGCTGAAAAGTTATTCGAAGATAAAAGATTAAAAAATAAATACATCCAGTACAGAAAAAACAGTATAAGTTAAAACTGATAGTAATTTAAAAACTAACGGACATAGGATAGGGTGAACAAGTGGGTCTTAAGCTTAGCTTTAAAAACCTCCACAGAGCATGCCTGCCTAATATGTTGAGGGAGGTTGTTCCACAAAAAAGTGGCACAAAAAGAAAAAGCACGTTCCCCAATAGTCTTTTTTTCTGGCCTTAGGAACTTTTAGAAATCCAGAATCCTGAGACCGAAGAGCACGGGAAGGAACATAGATGTGCAAAAAGTCAGTCCCTGCAATTTATGACAATTTATCTCCCAGTATTGGACAACTTCCTTACTGGAAGCCCCTTCCTGATCACTTGTAGATGGTCCTTCCAGACCATCTCCGAGGCAAGCTTTCCCAGATGAATGTGCCTGATCCCATCTGCCGGTGGATCACTGACTTCCTGACGGACAGGAAGCAGCACGTGAGGCTGGGGAAGAATGTCTCGGACTCCCGGACCATCAGCACCGGCTCCCCTCAGGGCTGTGTTCTTTCTCCTCTGCTCTTCTCCCTGTACACCAACTGCTGCACCTCCACCCACCAGTCTGTCAAGCTAATCAAGTTCGCAGATGACACCACCGTCATTGGGCTCATCTCTGACGGGGATGAGTCTGCCTACAGGAGGGAGGTTGAACGTCTGGTGTCCTGGTGCAGCCACAACAACCTGGTGCTGAATGCCCAGAAGACAGTGGAGATTATTGTGGACTTCAGGAAGCACACAGCCCCACTCCCCCCCATCATCCTGACTGACACCCCCATCACCTCTGTGGACTCATTCCGCTTCCTGGGTACCACCATCACCCAGGACCTGAAGTGGGAGCCCACCATCACCTCCGTCATCAAGAAAGCCCAGCAGAGGATGTACTTCCTGAGGCAGCTGAAGAAATTCAACCTGCCAACACGGACGATGATGCAATTCTACACTGCAATCATCGAGTCCATCCTCACCTCCTCCATCACCGTGTGGTACGCTGGAGCCACTATCAGGGACAAACAGAGACTGCAGCGTGTTGTGCGCTCTGCTGAGAAGGTGATTGGCTGCAGACTCCCATCTCTGCAGGACCTGTACACCTCCAGGACACTGCGGCGTGCAGCCCGGATCTCAGCTGACCCTTCTCACCCTGGACACAGTCTGTTTGACCTGCTCCCCTCAGGCAGGAGGCTCCGGTCCATTCGCACCAGAACCTCTCGCCACAAGAACAGTTTCTTCCCCTCTGCTGTTGGACACATGAACAATAACCACTTGACTGTCCCCGCCACTAACACATGACCCTACGCTGTGTCACTGCATCATTTCATGTCTGGCACTGATCACCACCTGCACTCATGTATATATCTTTCTACGTAGCACTCTTAATTCTTATTCTCATGTATATATCTCATGTATATCTCATGCACATATCTTTCTTTCTACATAGCACTTTAATTCTTATTGTTTGCACTGAAGCACCGCAGCAAATTCCTAATGTTGTAAACCTCAACATCTGGCAATAAACCCATTCTGATTCTGATTCTGAGTTGCAGCTGCAATTTCAATGCAGGCCTCAGACATGACCAGATTAAAAACATCAACAGCTTCTGAGGAAGGAAGATATGAACATAACTTTTACTGTTTTTGCATGGAGGAAAAAGAAGACCGCGTACAAACTGTTCTCCCAAAAAAGCAACCACTGCTGCTAACACAGTATTAGCTGTTTGACAGCATGCTAACATGAAGCTAATCGCGCAGTAGCCACACTGATGTCTGTTGACCTGCGACTAACAGGTAACACAGCCCTGTTTCTACCACAGAATCACTGTGGAGATGTTAAATGTTCTTATTTCTAACTTTGCAGTTTGCTTTGTATTGAAACTGAAACAGCATAACAAAAACTTGTGTGTGTCCTCATTAAGACAGGAATGTGTATGTGGGACTGTAGCCTCGGGTTTGTAGTTTTAACTGGTGACTATTTGACATTGCATCTCAGGGACAGACATCATAGTAATACATAAAAATAAAAACAAGGTTGAAGTTTAGGCTCACAGGGTCACTTTATTCGACTGTTTTAGATTGCTGAGAAAAAAGGGAGGAACAATTAATCCAACTGAGTAGCAAGAAAAAGGTAAAATTGAAATATGAACTTTTCAAAGATTCTAAAAAGCTGAGAGCCTAAACTTCAGACATCCACACCGTTTCTCACATGCTGAAATGGTTTAATCATGAGTGAATTAACACCAGCATCAACAGAGCTCTATTTAACTTTGGTAATTAGTGAAGTGCACAAGCTTTCAATAGCTTGAGAAGACATCAATAACTTCAGTGATTTATTTAAGAGGGAGTCAAGTTGGAATAAATAACACAAGTCTGTCCGCAGGATCGTTAATATCAGTTCAGCCTTAACTGCTTTAGTGGAGTCTTGTTATTGCTAATAAACAACATGATGAAGAAAAGCTAAAATCACTTTTAAGGCAAATTACTTGAAGCGAAGCGGCACGAAATTCACAGCGAACGCTAAAACAATCAGCTCGCAAACACAGGTCTGACTCTGGGGTTATCCGGGTTACACACGAGCTCCCCTTGAACCACTTTAAACGTTCCTCCAAAGGCTCCCACCTGCAGCTCCAAATGCTCGATACGCTGTTAAGATGGCTAAGAGCACAGCAAAAAAATGCAGCACTCTATTCATGAGCTGTGGATGGGGAGATGAGTAGCACTTAGCAGTGATGGGTGAGCTTCCCACACACACTCGCACACCTCCTACGATCAAGTGCGCACACACAAACACACATTAGCCACAGTGACAGGTATCGTCACTCCTTGGTCTCCTAGGCTTGAAGTTCATTTTCTGACTTTAAAATTAAGAAATCGGCGCTCGTGAAGGCGTCTCGGGAGAGAAGGAAAGCAGAGTCGTCTTCACACCTGTCTGATGATGAATCACGGGGTGGCCGAGGGCGTTCTCTCGCTGCACCAGTGAGCCCAGAGTATTGGACCGCAAAGGGGTATATGAAATAATTGAGAAATAGCAGGATGAGACGGAAAGTAGGAGTAAAGAAAAAACGATGGAATGGAAAGAATCTCAAGATGGAGAAATGGAAGGATGGAAGGGAAGGAAGAGAGAAGGAAGCAGAGAGAAAATGAAAATCACTCACTTGGAGCAGAGCCTTCTTAATTACTCTCCCCACATCCTGTCTCCACTCGGGTATGTCAGGGTTGAACTCGTCCAGATTAGGGGAGAAAGATAAAAGTAGAGATTTGAAGAATTCTGTCGAGGAGAGTCAGGGGAGAATCGGCCATTAATTCACTCCCATCTGAAGGCATTATTCTCAGTGAGCTGTGCCAACTGTCATTTTGCTCAAGTCGAGTTTCAGGTAGTTAACACTTGATGAAAAGAAGAGGCTTTCTCATATCCCCTGCACTTCCCTTTGGCTAAATGTACCAGATGCACTTCTAGATAATTAGAAAATGTCACAGCTTTACGCCAACCCATTCTCTGGTAATAAATCATTGCATTTTACAGATACTTGCTGCTGGATCACTTCATTTTAAATGAAGACATATTCTTTAGAGGTTCCAGCAGTAATGTGATATATTTTAGTCAAGTAGGAGCTGTTTTACATCTTATACAGGGTAAAAATAAAAGAAAACAGTAAAATTGGAGGACTTAAATAAAAAGTATTTAACTGCCTCCCATTAAACTGCAGTTATGTGTTGTTACCAGCTCCGGGAACACAGTTAACAAATACTGACCTTTGACTGCTATAGTCTTAGTGTCCTGCAAGATGGTGTTGCTGGCAGCCACCTGAACAGTTATGGTGTGCATTCCCTCACTCTGAAAGGTGTGCGAGATGCTTCCATCCAAAGTTATCACCGGCTGCAAGCACAGTTTTTAAGTTACAGGTAAACATAATAATGTCCCAATTTCTTTCCAAGTTCAACGTGTAACATTGGTGAAACTGCACACCTTGGCACCAAAATCCCTCATGAGGAGGAACATGAAGTAGTATGTTATAAAAACTGTAACAGGTACTCATTTATAAGTATACACAGTGAGAGTTTAGGCCCTACCAAACAAAAGATGACTGAAATTATAGTGATAGTTTCGGTAGTAGCTTAAAAGTGTTGTTTCTGCTTTAAAAAACAAAACAAAAAAGCAGATCCAAACAGAATCAGTGAAATACATATACTCTAACAATTCCAGCAATTGTTACCATGGCCACATCACAACAGATGTGGAAGAGGAATCTGGTCTTTAAGTCTAACGTCATCAGCCGCTTCCGGGTCCAAACTCCGCTTCAGGTCCCAAAGTCAAATGAACACTGCAGCATCACTGAGAGTTAAAAACTGTCTAAATTCTTTAATAAAATGATCAGTGTGGCTGCTTTACCAGGTGTAACTATAAAGTTTAACATGCAGGCATCAATGAAAACAGGATTTATTAAGTTTAATGGAGTTTGAAGTTAGCAGGGAGTTAGCTCGCTAGTTTCCACCTAAACATGATATACCATGTCCTGACTGATGGATTCTTGAACAATGAAAACGTACAGCTCTGCTAGCACTTCCAACATAAAAGGAGACCGACAACTAAACAGCAGTGGTGTTTGTAGGGTTACTGAAGTTGGGCTAGCTGGTATATAATGATGTGCTACGTGATTGCTAGCTATACAGCTATGTTAGCATAACATAAACACAGTGAAGCTGAAGGATGAACGCTAACTTTTTTCCACTCGATAAAAGTTAACGTGAGGGTTCCTGATGGTTAGAGACAAATGCAATTGCAGGATGCTGTAAACGAACCAAACTTCAGTCAGGAGAACAACTGAGATAACCCATCCACAATACGAGGTTAGTCATTAATATACTGCTGCAAGTGCTGGGCTGTTACATCGTAAGGTTTTAAAAACTGAGCTTTACAATGAAGAGTGGTAGTAAAACTAATAATAAACAGAAATACCTAAAGTTGTGTCGTGGTATAAAACTGGGGATAGACACCACTTCACAAATTACAGGCCTGTTTCTTTACTTCCACAATTCTCCAAAATCCTAGAAAACCTGTTTAATAAACGATTAGACAAATTCTTAGATAAACATAAATTACTCTCTGACAGTCAATATGGATTCCGATCAAAAAGATCAACATCACTGGCATTAATCGAATCAATTGAAGATATTATAAATGCTATAGATCAGAAACAATATGCAGCTGGACTATTTTTGGATCTTAAAAAAGCATTCGACACAATCAATCATGACATATTAATTAATAAACTGGAACGATATGGGATCAGGGGGGTTGTACTGCACTGGGTGAAAAACTATTTAAGTGACAGGAAACAATTTGTGAAGCTGAGTGTCCATTCCTCATCATGCTTGGACATTACTTGTGGTGTTCCACAGGGCTCTGTACTGGGTCCAAAATGTATTATTTATATAAATGATGTTTACAAGGCATCTGATGTATTAAAAATTAGTATTATTTGCAGACAACACAAATATTTTTTGTTCTAGTGGGAATCTAAAGGAGCTGCTGGATACAATTACTTCAGAAATGTGCAAAATTGAAAAATAGTTTAACAGGAACAAACTATCGCTAAATCTAAGTAAAACTAAAATAGTCTTATTTAGGAATTCCCTTAGAAATGCAAGTGCGAATTCATATAGATGGTGTGGAAATTGAAAGAGTACTTGAATATAAGTTTCTTGGTCTGATTATAGGAAAAAAATATTACTGGAAGTCACATATAAATCATATAGATAACAAAATTGGAAGAAGTGTTTCAATCTTGAGTAAAGTCAAACACATTCTCTATTGTTCCCTGATTGCACCGTATTTGAATTACTGTGCAGAGGTTTGGGGCAATACTTACAAACGTCTGCTATCATCAATCTTTATATTACAAAAAAGGGCCATAAGGATAATCCATGAAACTGGTTACAGAGATCATACAAATCCACTATTCTTAAAATCAAAAATTCTAAAATTCACAGATCTGGTTCATTTTCTCACTGCATAAATTATGTATAAAGCAATAAATAACCTGCTTCCTGACAATATTCTAAAACTGTTTTCTAAAAGAGAACGGGGATACAATTTGAGGGGGGAATTAAATTTAAAACATCCTCGTATCCGTACAACATTAAAAGGTTTTTGCATCTCTGTGTGTGGAGTGAAGCTGTGGAACAGACTAAGTAAAGATATGAAGCAAAGTCCAAGCATGGCGCAGTTTAAACAGCAGTTTAAGGATATGGTTTTTGCAGGGTACAAGGACGAGGTAGAAATTTGATAGGCTGTTCTTGTCCAATATTTTCATGTGTGTGTGGGTGCACGTGTATTTTGGGTGTATATATCTGTAGGTTGTGTATCCTTTGAGGTGTAACTGGGGTTTTTGAAAATGAGTATATGTGTGTATGTGTATACATGTATATATGGATAGATAGAAAGATAGATATACATATAATTATTTATTTTTTTTAAATACATGTAACATATAATGTAATTGTAAGGAGGATTTCTGTATTCTGTTGATTACTAGATAGTGGAAAAGGGGGTGGGATTAAATAAGCTTATGCTTCTTCCTGCTCCTTTTTGAACATGAACGTTATTTGTGGTTGCTCATTTTCCTTTTGTTTTGCTTTGTTTGTTTGTCTGGTTTTAATTCTATGTTGTTATACTTTTTCAACATGTTCAAAATAAAGATTCAATCAACCAAACTCAGAGAGGCCGACAGTGATCACTGACTGTTTTTAGGTTCTTGTTCAGATTAAATAGAACAAGATACAAAACATTAAAACCTGTTAGAAACACAACAGCCTCAATAAACACAGAGTAGTTTGGACCCGGAAGCAGGGTTCATCATCATCACCTAACAACCGGACAAACGTGTGAGTCTTGGTTCTGATTCATTATCATAGTAATTTCTATAATACAAGCATCAAACCTGAGGTCCTACACAAGTTTATTAGCTCTGTATTAAGCCTGTCAATCTGCCCTGTCCAATCAAAAATGACACTAATTGGCTTTTTAATACATAATGAGTGTAAAAATGTGATGCCGAGAGATCCTGACCAAGCATCACTATGTGATTAAGACACGAGACGACCTTTCAGCTAATGTTAACCTGAGCGTGCTCTAAGCACACGAGACATGTTCTATCACTTTTGAGGACTTGGCTCTGGATCTCTCTTTTGTTGCTTTGTTCTTCTTAAACATTAAAAACACTTCTCAAGCACAGATAAGAGCATTTATATTAAGCAGTCTACTAACAGCAGCACTTACTATACAGCTTAAAAAAATAACAACTAAAATCTAAATCGCAAGCCACAGAAATTTCAATGAAAATGTCTTTAATGATTCTTTCTTTGCAGACGTTACCTCAGTATTGTTTCCTAACCACCAGAAGTAAGTGACTGTGCGTGAGTGGCTGGGTAAGACCACCGCTGTGATGTTCACTTCCTTGTTTCTTATGACCACAAAGGGAGCAAGAAGCTGGACATGCTCCACTGGACCTAAGAAAGAAACAGGACAGACGGGTTGATATCGTACACGGATTCAGTTAATGAGGCAGACTTCAGATCGTGCTTCTCACTCAAATACAAAAAAGGCAGTTGGCGGTACATGGGGTGCGAAGCTTGTTCAGTGCACTCGGGTTTCCTCCCACAGTTCAAAGATCTGCACCTGAGGTGAATACATCTGTCTCTGTTTCTCTACATGTCTGGTGCAGTTTGGGTAAAGACACACTCCCATCCCAGCCCCCCAAACTCTGGACAGAATAAGTGGGTTAAGAAAAATGGATAAATGCAAACACTGTGAAAAGAAATATCATATAAACTCATAGTGAGGAACTCTCAAGGTGCAGCCGAGTGTCCGTTACTACGACGTGATGGATGAAAATCCTCTAAAATGTAACACCTTTACTTCTGTAACCATGTTGATGCAACTCAATCCAACATTACTGAGAAAGTTTATCTTTATGAGGACAGTTAAACAGTCGGGGACTTTTTATGTCACTCGAAACAAGATAATTGTCACATCTATCAGTGTGACAATCAAATGATGTAACAGCTTCTAAGTAATAGAAGCCCCCCCTGCAGTTTATTGCCTAATTCTATACTGCAATCACTGCGATGCATGTCAGACAGACCTTCCCAATTAGGCTGTGCGAGTCTGCTGGCAGGTGTAATGAGACTGCCTAATAGGTGAGACATATATGGCGGCCTGTTATAACCATGCACACACTGCGATGGCAGAAGATGAAACACTGTATGTTCGTGTGATCTTGTTCTCATTCATATTCATATTTATTTCTTCATCCGAGTTGTGACGGTACATTTCTTAATAATGACTATTCTAAGTTGGGCGCATGTTTGTTTTAAATTATTCCAGCCTTGTATTTTGGAGAGAAAATAATCAGCAAATGGAAGAGTTTTCTTTCTGCCTGCTGTGCTGTGTTTTTAAACAGTTGACAGAAGTAATTGCTTTCTCTGTGGCAAAACAAGGGTTTTAAATAGAGTTTGCATTTCTGCACATTATGGTTTGATAAACTGATAAGTTGAATTAAACAGTTCTATTTTTTTTGTTCTTTATTATCTCCACACCACAAAATCCACTTTATGCACTTCTTTATAATCATCTAACAGAAAATTCAGTTTTATTTATATGGAACAACAACAGACATCTCGAGGCACTTTATATTATAAGCTAAGGAGCATCACAGACAGAACTCTAATGATCCAAAGATGCCCAGTTGGATAACACTCATTTATATTTATGTACACTATAAATTATTATAGTGAAGGTCCACCTGGGTCTATTCCAGAAAGCAGGTTAAACTAACTTTGAGACTGATATTCATGTGAACTATGACATCAACACAGTAAACATTTATACTAACGATTTAACGAAGGCTTGACTCGCCGCAGTCGTCCTCTCAATGAGAGCGACTCAGTAAAGATCACCGTCTTAGCGCTGCAATAGGAAGAAGCGCCCCGGTGACAAAATGATTGCTGAGGTTTCTCTGCAAAATGCCTCATCTTTTCCAGCTGTTCCATTCATCTTCTCCTGTGTAATGTCCGTCCTCCTGCACTGGAAAGGCTGCCTGAGCGTTTGAACCCGGCTGAGCGTGCCAAATTACCAAGACTGGGAGGTACGTGACAAACTGGAACCCCACCAAAGTGGACCATGTGCTAGCACTTGTAATGTAAGTTTTGCTCTTTGCAATTGCCCGTAACGAATTTCCCAGAGGAATCCACCTGAGAGATTAATAAAGTTTTATCTAATCTCTAATCTACAAAGCATAAAGGCAAACTTTTGAAAACGTCAAAACCACACTTTGTGACTTTTCTTAATTAGCTTAAATCTTAAAAAGATCTGTGGAGTGATTTGGAGGAGGATATACCAAATTTAACCTGTAGCTGCACACACTGCCTGCTTCTATCAAGCTGCGTGACTATTAAGAGACGCAACTGACATGTTTACTTGGATAGTTTGGACTTTTCTTACTGCATTTTACATTTCTGACCAATTGTCACAGTGTGAAGCAGTCAGAGTTCAACAAAACTGCAGCTGAGCCAGAAAAGTGAATGTCTTTAAATACAAACCCCGCCTTTTATTCTTTAAGAAACAGGAGTGGACGTTTGCTGGTTTCTTTTAATAAGTTAACACTATTTATATATTTTCAGTGCTAGTACTCATTCATCTGACCTGGATTTTCCATGAAGGAATAAGCTCTACTCCCAATGTCTCATGTCATCAACTCTGAGATATTTATTCTGGTGTAACGTGACAGGAGCAAACTTCAGGTGACAGCTACAGTCTGTGAAAATGTAGATGAAACATATAGCAGGCAAACAGATAGTTTAGCTATTTTTTGCACATATGTAACATTATTGTTTGACAGAAAACAGAACCATTTCACTCTGATACTAGTGCTGACGAGCAAAAAACTCCCAAAAATGTTGACACCATCATGAATTTTTTGACATAATACCTTCTGGGTAATACTGCAAACCTCCCCACTAAGAACCTAATGGGACCTGACAGGGGTCTGGGATGGTTTACACTAATCGTAGAGATGAAGTTTGCTGCCATGGACAAATGTAATACACTATTTTTATGGAAAAACTCCAACGAAAGGTTCGTGTAGTGCTCATTTCTCCGAGGCTTCTATTAGCGCTCATCCTGTTTAAGCAGAACTAATCTTTATCCCCAACTTCAGATGCTGCGTGTGTGTGTGTGTGTGTGTGTGTGTGTGTGTTTTGGCGTTTCTCCCTGAAAGCATCACCTACACTGTGAAATAAATCCAGCTGAAATTGTTCCTGTCAGAAATATATACATACAGCGCAGGCTGGCTGACTTTTAATTTAGGAGGTTAAATTAAAATTGACTGAAAACATGTAGTATTTAGAATGTTGGACTGTTTGTAAGTCATTAAAATGTAAAAAAAAATAATAAAGATATTGTTGGAAAAAAAAATTGACTGAAAAAAATCAGCAAAAATAACAGAGAGACAATTCAACACTTACAGAAAGCAGCTTGAATAATTTCCATGGAAAGTTAAAGTGATACACTGTTTTGTTGCTGTCTGAACAGAAGCTAGAAGGCATGACGATCCAGTAATTTGTTATTTGTGCTGCTGCGTAAAACCTGCTCCACTTTAAAAGTAATCCATTGTTGTGATGCCGTATCCTCAGATAACTGCCTATTAGCTGCAGTGGCCTTAAAAGCTCACTTCTCTGTTTGTTCCTCACAGTAAAACCTTGCATAAGCAAGTTTATTATGACCTTTTTCCCAAAACTTGTTTATCACAGCTGCTGTATTACAAACCCTGTATAGGTGAGCACAGTTCACTTGAAATGAGTTTAGCGTGGATCAACAGTGTGGTTGCCGTTCAGGTGAACGAATATACCACCTGGAGCTAAGTACCGTGAAATCCACATCTGAAAAAACATTTTACTGCTGATCAAAAAAATGCATTAAGTGACTTAATTTCATTTGATGTTTTTTTTATTGCTGATGTCCAAAAGGACTGCATCTGACCATCCATCTAAAGGCTTTCTCTCATTTATTTGAAGACAGGAAGCAGCGACTTTCTACAAAAATCCCTGCTATTGCCTGAAGGTCTCTCTTCCATCTCCAGTATAAATAGTGAGCAACACTACATCATTTATATGAACCAACAGTCATGTCCCAACATTACTGACTCTGACACAAACGTCTTCATGTCTTCAGAAAGTATTCTGGTCTTAAGTAGCAAAGCTAATGTTGGCTGGGTGGGTGATATCCAGGCGATCAACTCTTTTGTCTAAATAATTAAAAAAAGGAAAAACAAACAAATCACAGCAGATCCTCTTCCTCCATCACACCCTGTCCCAGCATCCTCCTCTGTCACGCCAACCCTCTAAAGCCTCCTTCGCTACATCCCTGAATCTTCTCTGTGGTTTCCCTCTATTTCTCCTGCCCACATTCAACATTTTTGTCCATCATATTCACAATCCCAGCTCTGCACATGTCCAAACCATCTCATCTCTCCATCTCAGTACCTCCAGCTCAGCCTCCCATGTTTTTCCCAGTGCTACCATCTCTAAACCATACTGACTGATGGCAGGTCATACTATCATCCTAAACCTAAACCTTCCCTTTCATTCTTTGCTGATATCCTTCCTCTCACTCGTCTCCACCCACTCCACCCTGTCTGCACTCTCTTCTTCACCTCTCTCCTGTACGTTGCTTTCGACGGTCATCCATCTCCACTGTTGCAGTTGTCTCCCCATCATTCTCACACATGTACATTCTCACATATCACATTGAGGTGACTGTTGTCCTTATTTGGCGTTATATAAATAAAACTGAACCCTGGACAGGTCGCCAGTCTGTTGCAGGGCCAACACACAGGGACAGACAACCATTCACACTCACATTCACACCTAGTGGCAATTTGGATTATCCAATTAACCTATCCCCACAAGCTGCATGTCTTTGGACTTGCAAATCAAATTGAATTATTCTGTCTTGCATCTACAGCCTTTAATTCCTCTTTTCTCCAGAGCATACCTCCACCTCTCCAGGCTCCCTACTCTCACTACAGACCACAATGTCTTTGGCAAACATCAGAGTCCACAGAGACTCCTGCCTGACCTCATCTGTCAGCCTGTCCATCCCCACTGCAAACAAGCAGGGCTCAGAGCATCCCTGATGTAATCCCACCCCTACTTTGAACCCATCTGTCACTCACTGCACACCTCACCACCATCCCTCTGTTCTCATACATGTCCTGCAGCCCTTCACATACTCTGCGCTTTGCTCCTGACGTATTCATGCAGTACCACAGTTTCTCTCTTGGCACCCTGTCATACGCTTTCTCTTGATCTCCAAATACACAGTGAGGCTCTTCTGACGTCATCTACATTTGTTCATCAACACTCTCGAAACAAACATTGCATCTGCAGTGCTGTTTCTCAGCAGGAAGTTGGATTGCTGCTCACTAATCATCACCTCTCTTCTTAACCCTTTAATGTCCTTTGTATCATATTTGATACGAGTTTCTGAGATCTGTCTCTCTGATCAATACCTTCCATAATTTCAAAATGTTATTGACAAAACTCTTTGTTTGGTCTAAAACTAACATTGTTGTTAACAAAAAAGTTGCCAAAAATGCCCAATGTATCAAATGTGATACAACAAAGATATAATAAATACATAATGAAAATACATCTCAGAAAACATCTCAGTTCCAAAAAATCTAAATTTTCTGGCTATTATTTGATGGTTTGGATCTACAGGGTTGAGCTAGTATGACGGGCCCGTCGGGCTCTGTTTCACTCTTCTGTACCACCTTTAGAAGTCAGTCCAGCAACAGGCATTTGAAACACGAGCAAGACCGGGTACTTTTCTTTCAAAAGAGATGTTTAATGAAGGTTTAAATTAACATGGCGGGACTCGGTCAGAAACCTGTGTTGCTTCTGACTCCTCAACTACATAACCACATATTTACAGTGTGCCGGAAGCCCAAAATACCAAAAAGCACATTAGAATTTCTATATTCTTTTAACATAACAGTATTTGTGAATTTACATAAAATTATATTCTTAACAACAAAAATGTACATTTCTCTTTTTAACCCCTTTACCAGTGCCAATAAACTGACCCATCTTTAACAACTCTTTGCTACATCCTGGTGTAACCTTCTTTCAACCTTACTGTTCATGCTGGAGGGTGAAATCTGAACATTTTATCATCTTACCTAACACAACTTTAGTGGGTATGTGTGTGCATTGTACCAAATCAATAACAAAATATGAGCACGTCTGGGTCAGAATAAAACAGAGCTTTTAAAATGAGATTTTACAGACCGTTCAGTTTGTAAAGTCTCATTCTGTTCCTACATTATAAACATTCTCCTATCTTAACACACTGTATACAGACAGGAAACGCATCATTAACTGATGTTCATGGACGTAGTCATACACATCTGTGTTTATCAGTAATGCTTTGTGGCCTGAAAAGCAAACAAAGTATTAAAAGTCTACTAACACTCTGCTTCTGGGCACTAAGTTAACTGCTTTGAGTGCAAACTAAAAGTTGACTCAGATGACAGCATCGACAGTTTTGTCTCTTATGTCGATGAAACAGAGAGTGAACAGCAGCAGTCATCTTCTCAGAGAGGATTTCAGTTGAAAGCAACAGCACGCGTTGTGTTTGTGACAGTGTGGACACTTACATGTGACGTGCAGGTAGAGTGTCGTGGTGTCGTAACCGAGCGTGTTCTCTGCAAACGCCGTGACACGGAATATTCCGGCAGACTTGTAGACGTGCTTGATCCCTTCCTCGGTCCAGCTCAGATTGGAGTATGAAACTGCTGTGCCGTCACCAAAATCCAGCTGGATGTTGGTCCGCAGCGAGTCCCCCTGAAACACAGCACACCAGCGTTTCTTCAAGCTATAGACAAACACTTTTACTGAAATGAGTTTTGCAATGTGGCTGCTTTACAGGGAAGAGCTGCACTGAAGAGATGGAAAAACAGAAGCCACGACAATGTGAGTGATGCAGGCAGAGGTAACATTTCTAACACACGTGCCTCCTGTCAGGACCAAACCAGGGGATATTTCCCTTCCTAGGCAAACACATAAACTGCAACACTGTGGAGCCACTACAAGTTAGATACAACAGTGTGGCTTTAATCTGATTTTATCAAAACAAAGGCATCTTAAACCATACCTCAAACTTAAGGTGCATGAGCACACTGAGAGAAGCAGCATTTTGTTGACCAGACGCAAGAACGCAATTATGCAGCAGCATGGTGCAAAGTGCTAAAAGAGATTGTGAGACTAATAGCACAGAATGGTAACAAAGTATCAGCAGGTGAGGTTATTTGCGCTTTAACACTGACCAATCACATCCAATTCATGGCCGGGAAGCAGGCTGTGAGTGAGTCAGGAGAGTCTGCTTCCCTGAGGAGAGAAGGCTGGCATGGGGCGGATTCAATGAAAGCCAAATATAGCTCATTAATCTAAAGCACTTCAAGTATGCTTGTGAGGGCAAATTCAAAGTTCTAGGGGCTTACGTTTCAGTCTGTTCTGAAAGCACTTGTAAAGAACTTGTTTTTTGGTGAAGTCCTAGGTATAAAAGATGAAATGGAACAACTGACATTTTTATATTGTGCTGATTTAATGACCCCTCAAAGTTCTTTAAATTTTCATTTAAAGACAGTCCGTCTCTGTACACATTAAGTGCTTTAGCTCATACACATAGCCATCGATGTGAAGTAGATGATAATTAACCTACAATGCAAGTCTTTGAAGTTCGTGGAGGAAAGTCATGCAAACAAAAGGAACACACACAAACTTCATGCAGAAAGGCCCCACCCAGGGGACCAGGAGCCTTTCTGGTGAAGTACACAATGACCATGATGCCATTAGGATGAAGAAAAGGAGATGAGCTTCAATAATAATTATACATGAAATAAAAGTTTTAACAACCTACTAATAATCCAAATAAAAAACGGTGATTATGATTGACCGTGGACAATAGTCACATGATTGAATTTCACTATTTGCATAAATGAGGAGAGAAATGCTTGTTGCTGTGTGCTGCCATACGACACACCCAGTGGCTGAATGAATGGAAGTGCCCAGCATTTCTGGCAGCAAGATGTCAGCAGCAGATCCTGTAAATAATCCCACAGATCAAGCTGACCAGCTGCACTCCTCAAGCCACCTCAGCGATGCTCCCACCAGGCTGTCTGGCACTGATGATCTGGCTGTTTGAAAAGTTGCTTCACATCTTTTCACCCAAACATGATGACTAAGAGAACTGATCCAATATCCACTAATCTGTAGACCTCGATATCTACTAACATGTCAATCAACAGTTTTGGTGCTGCCACAGCAAACGCCCGATCCCCTCTGAGCTTACGATTAGTCCTGGGCACGCTCAGGAGGAGCTGGTCTGCCCACCTGAGGGACCGCGAAGGTATGTATGGATGAAGAAGCTCAGAGAGGTACAGAGGGGCAGCATTGGACAAACATTTAAAAACAAATAAAAGCAGCTTAAAAAGGATCCTAAATTGCACGGGCAGCCAGTGAAGTGAATATAAAACTGGGTGATATGCTCGCATCTACGAGTGCCAGTTAAAAGACGTGCAGCGGCATTCTGGACTAGCTGCAGTCGAAAAGCAGAAGGTCGACTCACCCCATAATAATAATAATCCAGCCGTAATCCAGAAAGTGCTTAATTTTGGCCAGCTGCCTCAGATGAAAGAAACTAGACTGTACAACCGACCCGATCTGGCTTTCAAGCTTAAGTTCAGGATCCATTTTAAAACCCAGATTAACAATCTCTGGTTTACAAAATGATTTCAGGGTTTGCAAATCAACACACTGAACAGCAGTGGAGGCAGGTCTGAACACCATTACTTCAGTCTTAGAATCATTAAAACAAAGAAAGTTTAGCGCCAACCAGGACTTGACGTCCTCCAGACATGTTTGTAAAGATTTACAGACGACACATCTTTCTTTTTAAGAGGAACATAAATCTGGCAGTCATCTGCATAACAGTGAAAAGAGAGTCTGTGTCTCCTAAAAATTGAGCCCAAGGGAGGTAAATACAGTGAAAACAGGATGGGACCCAGAATGGAACCATGCGGTACTCCATGAGACAGCGGAGCACCGGAGGACTCACAGTTTCCTAAGTGAACTGAAAAGGTTTGATTTGTTAAGTAAGACCTGAACCATTTCAGAGCCACACCTGTTACACCGACACACTGCTCCAAATGCGAGATTAAAATTTCATCGTCTTCAGTGTCAAATGCAGCAGTTAAATCGAGTAAGATGAGCCTTTCACCAGAATCACATGATAAAAATATATCATTAAAAATTCTTAAAAGTGCTGATTCAGTGCTATGCATTGCTTTAAAACCAGATTGGAAAATCTCCTGAATATTTTGCGCATTCAAATACGGGATCAATTGGTTACTTGCTACTTTTTCCAAGACTTTAGATAAAAAGGGCAGCTTAGATATTGGTCTAAAGTTTTCAACAGTGTTTGTATCTAGCCCAGGTTTCACGCCTCACAGCACGGGCTTCATCGTTCAACCAGGGTTCAAACTTAGTCTTAGGATGCCTGATTTTTAGAGAGGCAACAATAGCCAAGGTATGAAACCAAGAACTGAGTTCCTCTACGTTTTGGAGTGTGTCAGGAATAGAGAACTGAGTATAGTAGGTGGAGAACTGTGCTGCAGTGAAAGAATTTAACAAACGAGATGGCTGAACAGGGACATGCCCCCTGAATCCATTTCTAGACAAAGAGATGTCAAACAGAACCGGCATCAGAGAAAACAGGGTCAGAGACTTTCAGATTAAAAGCAGGCAATGCGTGCACTAAAACTAGATCGAGAGTGTGGCCACACTGTTGTGTGGGTGCAGAACAGACATCGAACTAAATTAAAAGAATCAGTAAGATTCAAAAAGTCTTTAACCATGCGCTTTTCTAGACAGCACACGTGAATATTAAAATCCCTGACAATAAGAAAGGAGTCATATTTTATCGTGACTTCAGTCAGAAATGCAGCAAATTCCATTATAAAGTCCTTACTGTATTTTGGGGCCCTGTATATTATTTTGCACAGTACAGGGGGAGAACAGGCTATTTCAAATAGCAACAGCTCAAAACTGGAAAAATAAAATTTGAATGAAACCTGTTTACACCTGTAGCGATTTCTGAAGATGGTCGCAACTCCTCCACCTCGATCAGATGTGTGTTGGACATTAAAAGAGCAGCAGTCTGAAGGCAAAAGTTCTGGAATCACCAGCAGTTATCCACGTCTCAGTTAGGCAGAGGTTGACCTCAACAAAACACTGTTTCAGGTATGTTTGAGAGCTGTCAGCCTTTCTTTAGCTTCTTCTGCAACACCTGCCCGATGTTTAAACACCACCTTCTATTTCCAAACCTGAAACGGATTCATGAGCATTCAAACAAAACAAGTTCAGTCAGGAAATCCAGTGTGATTTGTGATCTTAGTTCACAAGAGATGGAAGATAATTTTCAACTAGTTTACGTGTTCTTAACTTAAACACTAACTATGCCTTTTTATACAGATATACTTTATATAACTTAAGTCGACAGCAAGATTACAAGGTTGCTCGTCTTTGCATTGTTGGCACAAAACAAATTCCCTGCAGCTTTATAGTACATAAAAAGGACAGGACAGTCACTATATTGTGTCTGTTTACTTCCAAGTATTACTTCTAATGACACAGTTTCACAAATGTTCTTTGAATCATTTCTCTCAGATTAAGCACTAGTGTTTACTCTCTTCATGTCACTGCTTCCTAAAGCTTTGTCTGACCAGTTAAGCAGAAAGACTAGTTTTACCAAACAATAATTGATGCTCTTTAATTTGCTCAAATTTAGCAAATAAAGAATTCATTTGCAGAGCAAACACATAAACATTCTGCTATTAAAGGTTGAAAAAAGCTCTTCGAAGCATCTTTGCAGGCGGATGATTTGTTGCAAGTTAACTCAAGAATGACTTCAAAGTTTTATTTATTAATATATTAATCATATTGAATTGTATAAAAGTGCTGTATATAAATTATTTTCATTGCTTTGTGGCACGTGCAGCAGAAGAGGAGAAAAATAAATTTTGTATGCACATGTGAGTTTGTGTTGTGATCCCGCCGTGTTTGCCTTTGCAGGATGTGCGATCCTTCCGCTGCCTGCACGGTTTCCTCTGAGAATCACATCTGGCACCGTCGGTGGATAAACACACAGCGCAAGTGTTGGTGGCTCCAGCTGCCACGGCGACCAAACCTGAACTCATCCTCTCAGGCCTGTGAAGTCAAACTCCCAGCCTCCCCTTGGCACACTGTAGCACAATACAACTGGGATCTTAATTTGTAACACTGCATTAGCATGCCAGCTCTGCCAAAACTCACATTAGAACCAAATAAATTCATTGTTCTCTTTCCTGCTCCTTTGCTCTTTCCATCCCTCTCTACCAGTCACTCCTTTGTGTGCTTGCGTGTGTTCAAACACAGGAGGTTTGGTGGGCTTTGGGGCATTTTTCATGTCACTCTGTCTGGAAAATGAAATCTGTGATAAGTGGCTGGAGAGAATAGAGAAAAGCTAAGAACAGGGTTTGACAGCACGGGTATTGTTTCCAAGTGTAATGAGCTGGCATGCAAACAAGACTCGAGCTCGGTGGTGCTGATGTCACTCAGCTCTTCTCGGCGTCTGCTGGCCATTCTGTTCACGCTCCTCGCTGTATCAGCCACAGCGGGATTCACTAATCTGCATGAGAGCGATGCTGACCCGTCTCTCTAAATGTCACTCTTTGTGTTCGTGTATCTCTCAGGGTTGAGCAAATCCAAACACATCATGGCTGGAACCCTGAGACTGGGTTTGCACTGAAACAGCTGCTGTATGTGGACAGGGGTTTGGATACATGAGACCGGCATTTGTTCAGGTGTGTGTCAGACCTGAATCTACAGTATCAGCGTGCTGTGTGACAATAAAAGCTGTGAAGCGTTTTGGAACATCGCCCAGGCTATTTCTGACAGCAGAGTGCACGTCATGTTCCTCCTACAGTGGATTCATGTTTGCACTGTAATAATAAGACTGGACAAATTCTAAAAATGCCAGTTAAATAGAAAATATTGCTAAACTGATTACAGCAGGGACGACTGCGAGGAGCGATGGAGTTTTACATTACAAACAGAGCTGTGAGGTGACAGGTGTCACTCCAAAGCTCCAAGAATCCTTTCAGGTTTGTTTTGGTTTCACAAAGCACCAAATGTATAAAATGTTATTTAAATAAATAAAACTGGTAAAGACTAAACAAAGGAACAGTAGCATCGTAGCATCATTCCAGAAAAAATGATTCATTCATTTTAGTCCTGAAATACAATCTGAAAGTGATGCTACTAATAAATCCAGCTGCTATTTGTGTAAGCAACCTTAAAATCAATCTGTATAGACGATGTTAATGGAAATCATTTGGTAATGACGGTAATGCATAACATGCTCTTAGCGTGGGCGTTGCAGAAACTACTAATAATGCGAGCGATCGGTTATTTCTTCATGTGCTCTTTGTTTCACAGTAACGATAACTAAAAGCATTAAAGTGCACAACAATCAGTCCAATCACTGATGCCGAGTGATGGATGTCATGCATATTGTGTCTGCTTGTGAGAGGTCCGAATACGAGCAAGAACAAGTCATCATGATCTTCTCTTAGTCTGAATTAAATTAACTCTACACAGGAAGACAATGTGTCCGTGTTGTTTTTGTGTAAAACACTATTAGAGCAACTGAAATGAATAATTTATTTACTATAACAACAGCAACTTCTTCTGCTGCCCCCAAGTGGTTAGAAAAAATAAAAAATAAAACAAAAACAGTGAATGCAGGTTTATTTACCATATTAATATTTTACATATTTATACGTATGGAGATCATTACACAGATTGTTGTTGAATGTGTATTTTTTGATACTAGCTAAACAAGTCAGGGCAAGTACTCCAATTTTTGTGACTACACAGAGCTTCAGAATGAGCACTGCAGTTAATATTTTAGCTGGAAATCCTCAGTAGTCGTGGCTGTCATGTTCGATATTCACAATGTTTGTAGGCAGGAGATTCATCTGGCTTTTCCACTGGGGCAGAAATGGATTTTGCAAAAAGATAACATGAGCGAGAACAACCGTAGAACATTTTCTCCCAAATGTGACACGATTGTGAAACAGAGAAGTGGCTGATAAAAATTCAGACTGACAAAACAAGTGTTAGGCAGATCACAAGGAGATTATATTAACCCAGAAGGAAACACAGTGTGATCACTGAAAGCCACTTTTGGTGAGAATTGAACTTTTTGTAATGTAGTGATGGATACATCAATACAGTAACCAAGGACGAAACTAAAACTTTATATCAAGCTGACACAGAGTTTCAAGTTTTTATATCTTATGGGGGCAATTAGAAAGCTGCAACACAACCTAAGCAGTTAAAGGAAACAATGAAACTGAAAACAGTGGCTCTCTAACGCATGCTGTCACCAATCTGTCCTCTCCAACTTAAGCACAGAGCTGGCAAAGCCTGGGTCGGAAAACTGAAGCCAAATCTGATTCATGACAGCAACCAAGAGGGATGGCAGTTTATCCAGTCAGTCCTCACTTTGTGCCGCCATCTGATATAATCTGCCACACTATGTTTTATAAATCTAATCAGTCAAAAAGAACCCAGTTCCAAAAATATCGTGTAAAATGCACTGATTTGTAAAACTCATAAATCCACATTTTATTGCCAATAGAACAGAAAATATATCAAATGATTAAAGTGAGACATTTTACTATTTCATGAAAAATATTAGCTCGTTCTGAATTTGATGGCAGCAACACGTCTCAAAAACGTTGGGAAAGGGTCAACAAAAGGCTCGGAAAGTAAGTGGTACTTTGCTGGATGAACGTTTCACAACTAATTAGATTAGCTGGCAACAGCTTAGTAACTAGACTGGGTATGAAGAGAACACATTAGACTGTTTCTCAGAAGCAAAGATGGAAGGAAGCAACAAACTGCATCTAAAAATGATGGAACAATTTCAGACCAGTGTTCCTTAGTATAAAACTATTTGGATATCTCATCGTTTTCAGAGAATCTCTGGAAATCTGTCTGTAAGGGACAAGGTTGAAAATCAATATTGGATGCCTGTGATCTTGATGCCCTCGGGGGGGCACAGCGTGCCATGGAAATCACTGCATGGGCTCGGGAGCACTTCCACAAATCCTTTCCTGTGAACAAATTCACTGTGCCATCCACAAATGCAGGTTAAAGGTCCATCATGCAATGAAGAAGCCCTATGTGAACATGAGCCAGAAATACTGCCAACTTCTCTGGGCCAAAGCTCATTTAAAACGAACTGAGGAAAAGTGGAAAACTGCTCTGTGGTCAGACAAATTGAAATGTATGATTCCTTTTGGAAAACATGGAAGCCACAGGCTCCAGACTCGAGTAGAGAGGGGCCATCTGGCTTGCTATGAGTGGTAGTTCATAAGGCTGCATCTCTGATGGTATGAGTGCATCACTGCCTATGGAACGGACATCTTGCACATCTGGAAAGGTATCATCAATGCTAAAAGGTTTTAGAGCAACATGTGATCCTGTCTGTGAAACCTCTTTTTTGGGAAGTATTATACCTCATACTGCGTCTATTCCAGCAGCATGGCTTTGTAGCTGTGTAAGCATCTGGGTGCTGAACTGGCCAGCCTGCAGTCATTTCAGTTCAATTCAATTCAATTTTATTTATCCAGCGCCAAATCACAACAACAGTTGTCTCAAGGCGCTTTATATTGTAAGGTAGCCCCTACAATAACACATACAGAGAAGAACCCAACAATCATATGACCCCCTATGAGCAAGCACTTTGGCGACAGTGGGAAGGAAAAACTCCCTTTTAACTGGAAGAAACCTGCAGCAGAACCAGGCTCAGGGAGGGGCGGGGCCATCTGCTGTGACCGTTTGGGGTGAGAGAAGGAAGACAGGATAAAGACATGCTGTGGAGTCCAGACCCCTAACCAGCTGAAAACATCTGGAGCACCATGAAACCAAAAGCAGCAGCTGGAATCATCGGACTAAAAAAAGTGCTGAGTTTTTGAAGGTTTGAGTGAAGGTATGTAGACTGTTGTTTGTGATTGTGTGGGTGAAGGCCCATAAATGTCCAGCCTTTTCAGAAGATGGTAATCAATGAGATCGCTGCAGATAGAAATTGTTTATTTTCGAACAACATAGTGGACAAAAAATTAGACATAGCTTCCACGTCTGACAAGGGAAGCCAATTCAATACAACCTTAAACCTGCATTCTTCCTAATGGCCAACAGAGGGAGACTTCCCTGGTTGCAAGAAGACTGTCACTTGTTCTAGTCCTCACTGAATGCAACATAATGATTATCTGCAATGATCCTAATTAGAGTCAAACAGGAGGATGAAATAGTGTATCCTTTAGGGCAGCCCTAGTTTGTGGGTTTAAAGTATTCACGTGGGGATTTTTAATAAATAACTGACTAATAATTAATTAATTAAAGATATTTTTAGATCAGGCTGACCTGAAATGTGTCAAAAAGTAAAAATAGCTCTTAAGTGGCCTGTTTAATGTTAATCTTCATATCCCAGTTAAAATGAGCTTTGTACCTGCTGCATTTAGCATGATGTTGCTGCTGCCAAGTGCAATTTGTGTCAAACTCCTGCAGTTCTCTAAGAATCGTCCTCCGTAATAATAATTAGAATGCACACAGTACCCACTTATCTCAAAGTCAGGACAATGTGAGCTTTTTTTTGTTTTTTAACAAATCTTAAACAATCCTTCATGAACAGTTTAAGAACAAAAAAATCACTCTGCTAACAGCTGACAACTCAACATAGTTACTGCGACGTGTAGACGGCTGCCTAAACAATGCAAAATCAGAAGCGATGCGGATCTGATCATCCACCCAAACATGTTGATTATTTAGTTCTTTCTAACCGTCTTTTTAAATATGGATATGAGCCACAGGGTCTTCTCCCATTTAAAATTGTATGCCATTTGCTCTTCCCAAGAAATACAGCCATCGCAAGCTTCATGAATATAAATTAAACTTTGAATTCATCTTGAGAATTTTCTCAAATAGGGCTGATGCCACAAGGATTCTTTACCCCCGCGCTTCTCTTCTTCTCTTTTATCGCATCGTTCTGCCACCCACGTCCCTTCCTGTCCCCCTCCTCTTTCCATCACAGAAATCCACTCTTTATGAAAGAAAACAGGCGTCCATTCCTCAACTTATCACGCAGTAATATGACAACTGGGGCCGGACCCCGGGGGACGCGCACTTACCTTGAGCTGTTCCCGCTGTGGCAGGAAAACACTCCAGTTGCTAACGCCGTAAAGCCTGCAGTTATTATCCACAGACCATATACTGCCTGAGACACATGTGAGGCAGTTTCCTCGTGACCAGCCAGTGTGGCAGACCTGGCTCTGAACACAACAGCTCTCGCTCACTAACAGGGTCTCCGGTGAGGTCCTTTGTGTCTGCCTCTGACTCAGAAGTCTTACGCTGCGCGGGAGGTTTGGAGGGATTTGACTCTATTAAACCTCAGAGTGTTTAGAATTCAGTTACATTCCTAGAAAGTACTTCAGGATTTGTGCTTCGGGTTTCAGGGAAGCACGATAGTAAGTGAACAAACCCGCCTACAGTGCAGCTGGTCCTACTGCTTGCTAGGAAGTAATAAAAACACCAGTTTACTTTATGTGTCCTGACATCATAAAATATTATTTGGACACGAGTTTTAAATAGCAACACAAGAAATCACTGATGCATCCAGCTGTTCAGCACAACCATTCAACATATAGTTTAGTTCACCAGTGGACGAGGAACTGTGTCGTCAGTGCGATTATGATGCTGGGTTTCCCAAGTCACATGTACCAAATGATCCCACAATATGGAATTCCATATGATTCACAATTCACCGGGTGTCTAGTGCCACTATTTGTAAATCCAGGCATTGTAAGCACATTTAGGCTAAAAAGAAAACTGACATTGTTGTGTTGTATACCAGCGGCCCCCAACCCCCGGGCCACGGACTGGTTATCGTTAACTCTGTTTCCCCCGGGTCTTTTCTCGTGTTGTAGTCGTGTCTTATCGTGAAAGAAATGTTTGCGCGTTACCATAGCGACCAGAGAGCATTAAGGGGCAGAGAGGAGGATGTTACTCTCAGTGTTGTTGGTGCATTTCAGGAGGACGCTCCTAATAAAGTTACACAGTGAATTTGCATTTATTATTATTGTTACGGCCCTGGCAGGGCCTCCTCCTGAAGGTGCCTGTGTGGGCGTGTCCCACTCCTCTTCTGCTGGAGGTGCCGCCTTTCCCTTTTACACAGCTGACTCACATCAGTAATTAAAAGTATTTAAGCCCAGGGAAAGGTGAGCTCTGGGCCAGAGTGTCATTAGTGTGGTTACAGCTAGTTAGCTGAGTGTTTGCGGTGTTTGCAGCTAGTGAGCTGCACTCTTTTTGACTTTGTACTTATTGACTAACGCTTGAGTTTTGTTTGTTTCTTTAAATGGTGATAGCGGCTTGTCTGTCTCCTTTAGTTAGTATTAATAAAAACTCTGTAGTTTAACCCTTTTGCCTCCTTGACTCCTTTTTCTGACCCGGACACTTTTTGTTACTTCCCCCGCACCGCCTGGACCCCTCAGGGGAACGTAACAATTATATTTACAGAATACCACAGTTTTTGTCTCGGTCGTTTCATTTTATTTTGTTGTATTTATCCGCGACACCTTAAAGGCCGGTCCATGAAAATATTGTCAGACATTAAACCGGTCCGTGGTGCAAAAAAGGTCGGGGGCCGCTGGTCTACACCACTGCAGCTGAAGTTAAAAGCACAACTGAAGGCTCAGTGTGTGAGTTTAAGAGTGTTAGCATTGTCACCAAGTCATATGATAAAGTTACTCTATAAAAATACACAGTCATGGTTGAAGTATACCCAATAATTCCACATTTAGTAGCAATAACTTGAAATAATCTTTATTCTACTCCTTTGTGCAGTAAATTCTGAACACTTTAAAACATTACTTCAGTTCATTGAGATTTGCAGGCACTCATTTATGTGCAGCTCTCTTAAGGTCCTGCCACAGCAGATTGCCTCCCATTTAACTCGTGAATACTGCATAGTTCATGGGCTCAACTCAGTGACTGAAAGGTACCCGGGTCCTGTGGTTACAAAACAAGCCCAAATCACCCGCCCGCCATGGCTGCAATCACAGTTAGTATGAGGTGCTTGTGCTGATATGCTGTGTTTGTCATGGCCAAACACGTTAGCTGCCATGTTCTCTTTAGAGAAGAAGCTTTCTCAACCCTTCCAAACAAGCCACACTCACTCAGTATTCTTCTAATTGCACTTTCTTAAACTTCAACATTTAATATAATCGAGTCTTTTGAATTTCTCTGATTATAATACAATATGACCTTGGGGTGAATTCTCAGAGACCTTTGTTCCAGGAAAGATTGTGGCGTTGTCTAAGTGCAGGGAGTGTACTTAGTTTTTCACACCATGTCAGTTAGAGTCCTCTAAATAATTCACTAAACTTTTTCATTACTGTATATATAATTTTGGAAATCAATGATTTAATTTAAAAAACAAACAAACAAGAAAAACAATGAATTTAAAATTTTATGTAAGTTGATATGTAGACAAATCGAGAGAGCAAATAATAGATGTGGTTCAAAACAAAAGAATCACTGTAGTATGAGAGTTGACCATTAATATGAACTGCAGTCGTGTCTGGTTGAAATGCACTTTCTCGATACGGTTAACGTAGCAGCTCTGTGACGAAGTGCGCCATGTTGTGAAGCGACTTGCTGCTTGATGCAATTTGATGAAAAACAAATGTGTTCAATATACAACATTATGAAACTTTGAATTTACAGTTTCAATAAAAAAACTTTGATTTGCATCCCTCCCTGCAGCACTGCTGCAGCTCACTTCCTGTTTAAACATATCTGGTTGTTTCTGGATAATAATTCTGCATTGTTTTGTATTTTTTAGCATTTTTGTGGTGAGCAAGTAGCAACACTGTCAGCACAGCGTTGCTTTTTAAATCTTTACCGGAGCTCTCTCTAAAGGTCTTCCTTTACTGACCTTTATTGGATTCTTATGATAATCAGACTTTTTATTTCAATTTAGCATCGGTTTTTTCCAAGCAATCTTACACCACCCATTCACAGACAGAACTGCCAGTTAAAGTGGGTGTCATACAGGCAACCAAACTGAATACGATATCGAACTGTGCAATCAACATTCACTTCATAATAATGAGTTCAAACATATAGCGTGCATATTGCCTACCTAATTAAAGAAGAACAAGATAATTTATATAAAGTTGTGAAGAAAGTGGAACATTTTATCCCTTATATGGTCCAAAGCACAGATACAAATTCATTATAACTGCAACTTCAAAAGATATTAAGTATCCAGAACAGTTCACATGAATGTGTTTTTCTGCCCCCTGGTGGCCAGAATTCTGTTATTGCAGCTTTAAGCAAAAACTGAGGTAAATAAATTAGCGTTGAAGTTGACAGGTCTGTAGCTAAATGTAGATGTATTTGTTCTCACCTCATCCAAATGCACCATGAAGGTGACATTGCTGCCCAGGCTGGCAGTGAGTTTGCCATCTTTGGTGGTCAGCAAGAGTCCTTTCGGGGGTCTGTTGGGACACTGCTGCTTTCTGGGTGTGTACAATTCCTTCACTCCTTTCGTGCAGTTGTTCAGCACCACTTTGCGGTACCTTGGGAAAGAAAAGTATTTTATCCCTCTATGCTGCACGAGCTTTACAGAGAATTTTGTTGAACTAAACAGAGCACAGCTGTTGTGTCTGAACAGGCTCCCAGACAGGATGACAACTGACAACACAAGCTGTGTCAAAGGCTGAGACACCATGGAAGCTTAATCATAGTGGCAGTGAATAAAACACTCCCACTGTGATTAAGCTTTGCAAGGTGTCGGTCCCCGGGGCGCCTCCAAACTAACAAAAAGGTCACATCTCTGTGACATAACAAAGAAAAATGGATTGTAATGGAAAATGTAAGATCACGTCAAAAATGCAAATATACGACTTTTCCCAATTGAAGTATTTGAACATGAACAGGATATATTGCAGTGGTTTTCCATTTAAGGATCTGCCAAATTACTACCCTGGTCTCAATCATCAATTGACCAGATATGGTCAGTATTCACTGATTGATTGGTGGCGTTTAGTAACCTCACACAATAACTGTGAAACATCCTTCTTCTTTCAGTGCAGTGGATTATCCGCCTTGATCTCACCCTGTCTCTTGCATCCTCTTTTGTCGATCCAACTCTCTCCATATTCTCCTTCAATACATCAATGTCTCTTCTCCGAGGCCTTCCTCTTTTCATTCTGCCTCGCAGCTTCAATTTCAAAATCCTTTGTCCAGTATATCCACTAGTCGTCCTCTGTACATGTCCAGAGGATGTTTACGGTCAGTGGTTTTTTTGAATTAAAGAATAAAACAATCTTCTTCTGGGAGAGAAAGTGTACGAGCAGTAAAACCGACCCGTGCTTCACTGACCTCAAAGGTTTTGCTGCTATAACCTAAATTATCGTGTTCTAGCTGCAGATCTGATAGTGCCTTTCTTTGTCTCTCTTTATAGTTTTAATAAAATCACCTTTTGGAAAATGAGGAGAAATTCCCTTTGCAGTTATCCTCTAAAATGACAGAGAGTGGACCCCAAACTCACCAACAGTTTATGACCTGTGACGAACATGACCCCAATAAACAGCTTCATCTATCAAAGCTGCATAGTCCCAAATTAAAACAGCAACAGAAAACAGAGACAAGAAGTCATTAGAAACCAACTGACTGACATGTAACAAGACATAAAACATTTCGAATAAAGCACCTGTGAAATATAATGAATGGTTTGCCTCTGGGTCCTGTGAGCACCAGAGTTGGTAGGATTAAGGTTAATGTTACTGATTTCAAAGCTCTTTCCTGGACATGTTTATGAGGATAAGCCGAAGCTTAAATCCCCACATTGGGACCAGATTGTGAACATCGGCTTTCTGCTCCACTGATCATATTAAATCTATGATCCCTATCTGATATGAAAACACATCCCACTGTGGAAAAGTCCTCTGCAAAGACCTGTTTGTTCACAAAAACATTTTACATAAATGTGCGCAGCATACTGTACTATATTCTTTTAAATGTGAATTAGTACTAAATCCCACAGTGCTTACCCCGTGCTGTTGAAATAGTTCTGGCCTTGGCTGCAGCTCCTGGACACGGTGGAAGGATTGAACCAGAAGGCTGGCTTGCAGTTCCCGTCGCTGCCGCGCTCGTATCCATAATCACTGTTACACAACAAAGAACATCCACACGGTACCTGATCAATATCAGCATGTGAAAAGGGACTTATTGTCCTGCAGTGTGTTCCCCATTTACATCTTATCTCTGTTCATAGCTGGTGACCAGGGGCCTGTCTGACACAGAGACGCATCATTATTAAGTATTGATTAAAGCTGCTGCTGCTCACGAATGTACCACAGCAGTGTGAATCTGTGGGTGTGGAAACACAATGTGCAGGCAAAGGTTTGCCACCGTCTTTAAGGATGACTGACTCTCAAGTTGCCTGTCAATGTTCCCAGTCAGGACATGATTTACATGTAACAAAGCAAAGTAAGCAAGTGTCCACTCTAATAATGCTCACGACATTGATTTATTAATTAGTTAGCAATGCAGAACAAATAAACAAAACTAACAAGCCTGTCGCTGACTAGTCCAGTATGAATGTGTGATTACAACAGTGTGAACTTCTCATTAGCGAGCTGCCAAGATTGATTGGATACACAGGCGCATGTTGGCAAACAGGTAAAAGGTCGGCACAGAGTACAGCCTAGGACAAAGGATGTGCTTTATGTTCAGAATAACACTTTTGCAGTCAACAAAATAACCATGTAATGCATCTTAATACATGTGTAATAATGAGAAGGTCAAAGCCACTTTCATAGTGGCGCATGGAGCCAGGGGCCGATTAGCTTAACTTAACTGGAGCGGAGGAGGCCGAGGTAGGGGAAATTACATTGGCTCTGCCTAATGTTTTAAAACAGCATAATCCTGTTAAGCCTAAATAACTCCCAGTATTACCATTTACATGTTCAAGATCCACCATAGCTAGGCGCTGGGGGACAGAAGTCGGCTCATCTTTCTATAGCCACCAGTGGGCAAGACTTGGACTTAAGTAAGACCAGATGTCCACTGTGCAAGTTTTAGTATATATATAAGGCTACGTTCACACTGCAGGTCTTAATGCTCAACTCCGATTTTTTGATCAAATCCGATTTTTTTGTCTGCTCGTTCACACTACAAATAAAATGCGACAGCAAACGCGCTCTAGTGTGAACCAAAGCAGCCGCATGCACAAAAGAAGACGTCACACACAACGCGCTCTGTTTAGACCCAGAGCAAACAGTATGTGTGACTGATGGCCCTTAACTCATTCACTGCCATTGACGTCTATAGCCGTCAATTGCAGTGAATGAGTCAATGGATTTAACTCATTCACTGCCAATGGCTGGCAGTGAATGAGTTAATATAAAGACTTCGGATTTTACGTTTCCCAATTTTTGCTTTAAGTTATTTTGTTATTTACATAATAATGTAAATAACCTAATAATGATCCTTATTGCTGTTTTAGAGAAGCGGTGCTTCAAAGGATAGCTGCAGATTTCTGTCAGAATCTGCAGATTATGCAGTACAAAGAAAATGTTCACGTTGTCTTCCCAACAGTTTCACTGACATCTACACTGGATGGCCAGGAGGCGTTCGCGATGTCTTCTCTGGCGCTGATAATCGACGTCTGTCTTGTGTCAGTGACGTAAAAGACGGATTTAATGCGACATAACCATCAAACAGCAGTCGCTTTCTGAAACATCGGATATGTATCGGATTCAGCACCACATACGAAAGTGACCCAGATCGGATTAGAAAATATCGGATTTGTGCCGTTCACACTGTCACACCATGATCGGATATGGGTCGCACAGGGTCAAAAACATCGGATTTGATGCGCTTTCGCCTGCAGTGTGAACGCAGCCTATCCTGACCTTGGTAAACACTTTCCCAATGAGTTCATGAGCTCAGTCATTTCAGGGTTTGGGGACACGAAGAGTTCCAGTTAAAGGTTTTAGCGTAAGTGTGACTTTAATCAGCATTTTGTTGATTTTCATCAGGGATTATACTCGACCATTGTCCTTTATGAATCTTGAATGCTGACTATGTTTCGCAGTTTAAACACACACACACACACACACACACACACACACACACACACACACACACACACACACACACACACACACACTGCTTGTATGAGTCATGAGCTTTCTTTTTCAAAGCATGATCAGAAGATGGATTTAGTCATCCTAAAATCTCATGTGTACCATCAGCCCGTGGTTGGTCTGCTCTGCTTTTTATGACACAAATGAATCATAACAGAGTCAGCTTGGAACAAACCGAATGAAACAAATGAAACAAAATGAGCAACTGCTACAAGATTCCAGATTTCCAAATTTAGTTCAGGAAACTTGTCATCAGGCAGTAAAGGAAACTTGGGATTTGACTCAGTGTTCGGTGCCAGCTGGTCAGTATGCAGAACACTACGTGCACAATAGTTTGCAGGCATTTTCAACTGATTAATATAACGTTAATAAGTACGCACTTAGCTGATCATTGTGCCAGGCAGACTCTTCACACCTTGAATTAAGTTAAAGGATTTGGACTTCAATTCTGCACTGATGGGTTTTTAAAACTCCTCGTTTCTGAATTTTAAGTATTCATCAAATAATTCCCCGCAGAGAGAAAAACAGCAAGACAGAAATTAGACTAAACAAACAAACAAACAAACAAATGAAAAAAACACTAAAAACTTTCGACTAGTTCAATAGGAACCAATTAGCACTCACTCTCTGCACATCTACAAACGCTATTTACATAACTGCTGTATGTTGAAATGGGTTTTTTTCCATTCTCTGTCATTACAAGATAAAAAACACAACCGCTTAGGATTTGCATACAAATTGAAACTATTTACACGCCCACATGGTCTGAACAGAATTACGAGCACGGTGAGCTCAGACATACGGAGACAGACATTATGAGCAAATTGTGTAAAACCATCCCAAACTCATCAGATTATTGGAAAACACACGGAAAAAGTTACTGAAGCACATGGATAGGATAGGATTCCACTTAAATAAAAAATCTTCTTCCACAGTTGTTTTTCAGTCAATAAGAAGATGGACCCTATTTATTGCTCTTTTGCGTAGGATGAGTGTGAAAATCTGGATTGTAACTTTGTCACATCAGCTTTTATTGTATATTTTACACGAGCACACATATCATCAAGATCATTTTCTTCTACTCAGAACAAAAAATGTGATTAGGACAAAGTGAACCCAAGTGTGGCTGAAAACAGCCTTCTTTTCTAATCCGTTTCCCTCTTTTTTCCTTCATCTGCAGCTTTGTAAGTTACAGGACTCACGTTGTTTGTGGCTACAGAAGGGATGCAGAAACAGCCCTAAATAGCACATGTGAATGGTGTGAAGAGTGTATTTGATGGTAGCTGGATGGATGCACTTCAAAATAAATTGCTACTGAAGAGAAGCTGGTTTTTCAAAGAGACATTTTTTTTTTTCTTCAACGCAGCATTTAGCTAAATGACCTGTTGAGTCTCATTCACACGAAGCAGCTGCCAGTAACAAATTGCTTAAAAGGTAACAGAATGAAAAACTCTAAAAATATTATTTTATCCCTCCTCTCGTGTTAGGGTCGGCACCAACCCATTTTAAATTTCAAATGCATAAAAAAATCACATACATTTGTTTATTGTATCAAGGCTTTTTGACTTTGTCAGGAACCTCTATTTCTACAAAATAAAATAAAAAAAATTATTTTCACTAAATTATAAAATGCCCTAGTTGAAATTATGACCTTTGTGTTGTTAGGGTCGGTTTCGACCCAGGTATAATATTATGAGTATAAAGCAATAATTAAAGCCAAAACTGAAATCATAAGTGCACTGTCAGCTAAAACACTTACAGCAAGCGCCTCTCCTAATCATATGAGCTTTAGGGGATTCTTATTTTGCATGTTTTTTGCAGTATACCTGCACAAAAACAAAACAAAATAAACACGGGCATGTGAGGTGAATTCACTATTTGAGTGGCCATTTGACTTCCAGAGTGCACATTTACAATTTGCAGCATACAAAAAATGAGAAGAAGATTCACAGTGAGCTAAGTTCTGGATCATATTTTTGGTGAAAATGAAGGAGAGGACACAGAACAGCATAGCGATTCAGATGGGCAGGTTTCTAAGGAGGAAGACAATGTGGACTATCATCCAGAAGACACAGACACATCTGATCAGAGGTGGAGGTCGCTGGTGCTGAAGCTACTCCTGCTGAAAGATTCAAGTCCAAAAATGGTAAGATCTTTTGGAGCTCAGTACCTCATGATGTACATGGCAGGGCAGCTGCTGCAAATGTCATCAAAATGACCCCTGGAATCACAAGGTTTGCTCTGACCAAAGTCAGTGACATCAAGAGATGTTTTGAGATATTTATGCCATTGTCACTAGAAAGAATCATCATTACTATGATAAACCTTGAAGGAAAAAAAGTCAATGGCGACATGATGAGGAATACCTGGATGCTTTCATTGTTCTTGCTGGAGTGTACAGATGCTGCAATGAGGCCACTGATCGTCTATGGGATGCATCGACAGGCAGAAACATTTTCTGGGCAACGATGTCACTTCACACATTTGATATCATTTTGATTCAAGAGTCCTCAGATTTGACAACAGAGAGACCAGACCGAGGTCTGACAAACTTGCTCCCATCAGGGATGTCTGGGAGAGATGGGTGCAGCTTCTTCCACTGATGTTCATCCCAGGGCCAGTGACAGTGGATGAATGTCTTGTCCACTTTTTGAGGAAAATGCCCCTTCCGGCAATATATACCCAGTAAGCAAGGGAAAAACGGCAGAAAAATCTGGGAAGCCTGTGATGCAAAAACCAACTATGCCTGGAATGTACAGATTTTCACAGTCAAAGCTGCGAGTGGCACCCCTGAGAAGAAACAATGAAAATGTGTGGTCCTCCATATGACCACTGGACTGCAGGATCACAATATCAGCTGTGATATTTTATTTTATTTTATTTTTTACCAGATATGACCTTGGACAAGAACTTCACAAAGGAAACTGAGGTGAAGCTGTATCATTGGGAAGTGATAAAAAGCCCACAATTACCCACGGCTATAACCAAAACAAAGGAGGAGAGGACTTTTTCTTTTTTTCAGTTTATATTAAAGGTCTACTGCTGAAAAAAAACAAACTTTTTTTGTCTTTTCTTGATGTAAATGTCTATGGGTCGAAATTGACCCGTAACACCATCGATGTCATTTTAGTTATTAATCTTAAAATGAAAAAAATCAATAAAACAGATTTATTTAAGAGATGTGTCCTATACCCCTCAGTAATACTCAGGTAACACAGAAACCTTTTATTTATTAATATGATTCTCTTGAGGTTAATTTTACAATTTTTTTTTAATTGAAATCGAGGGGTATAGTGACAAAAAAAGACCCAGAGGCCCACACCAAAAGTATTAAAACCAACATTTTCATGGATAAGGAAGCCTAACAAGGTAACCAAGAGATGAGAAACAAATTGGATGATAACTTATTGTTTTTAGTATATTTTATAGCTGATTTAATTCACGGGTCAAAACCGACCCGCTAACATAAGAGATGATAACAGAAAGCTAACACGAGAGGAAGGTTAAGAAAGTGCGTCCTTTGAAATGTGTGCTTCTACATGTGCGGCAGAACAAAAGCTGCAATTAATGAAGTTCTCCTTCAGCAACAATAGAAAGAAACATAATCCCCCTCGACGATTATGAAGAAAGGGGCTACTGAACAAAGGCCCACATCATCTTACCATTCAAAATCATGAGCCCTGCAAATACAGGACTCGGCAGACAGGATTCTCGAGTAGTCCTTTCCCAGCATGCAGTAGTTTCCGGGCCTGCGCTTCATGTAAATCTGCTTTTGTCCCATTACGCACGGCTCGCCCTGTATGCAAGAGAAATGGTTGAAAAGCATTTTCAAAGCACAAACACTAACACGGGCAGCACCTTCATGCATGGCATGGATTTAGATTTTTACCTGGTTGTGCAGGTGCCAGGTTTGATAGTCTTCCTCTGTGCATTTCCTGCTGAAGATGGACTTGTAGTCTATCTTGATGAGCTGCCATTCGGAACGGTGGCTAAAGTGTCCAAAAAAGCTGCAAGAGGCAAACGATCTGAATGACTTAAACTCTGCTTTTTATTTATAAAGTGCCATTTTCCAGTAAAAATGCACATAGTGACACTCGAGCGTATCACTTCTACTCTTAATGACACTGTGCTCCCCAAGAGGTTTGCTTCGATCTGGCAACAGGGTAAAATTGCTAATATGAAGTCAAAGCGGGCAAGGAATTAACAGCAAGATGATCTTAATAAAATTAGTTTTGATCAGCAATGGTGAGGCGGGAAAGGACTGCTAGATTTCCACTCCACAGTACTTCAAAGGAAAAAACTGTACTGCATCTCTAGTTTTTGATAAATATGTTTACACGTTCCTTTTAAAAATCAAGACTTTTCACAAAAAACCTGTAATAATCTCATAAGATACAACCCCAAATCAACTCCAGTTCCTCTCTAAATGTCTGACTTGGTTTATATAATTCATTTTTTTATTCACAAAGAAAAGCAGGGATTTGATAAAAATCTGAAAGCTTTTACTCTCCCGTTGTCACGCTGTGTCACCTCAGACAGGTCTGTGACCCTTTGGAGATTCTCTTTAGAAAGACCCTCTGTATTGAACTAATGCAGTGCAATGCATTTAAACTAGCAAACTGCTGCTTACAAACAGCTGCATCAGTGCATTAATAAGATGAGAAGTTTTCTGCACCAAACACCAACCTTAAAGTCTAAGTAGTTACAAAATGATTAAACAGAAAAAAATGATTTTTGACTTTTTGACACATCTTTAAAATGATGATTCTAAAGTGACTCTGATTCCAACAAACTGAGAAACAATTACTGTACCACACTGTTAACAGCTCAGAGGGTCCAAATCTGTATGGAGTAATAAGCCAAAGAGTTTTTCAAAGTACTGTAATCTAAACTGCTTTACAGTGTCTAAAGGTGTAAATGAAAGTGATACAAGCACAGCCTGTATAACAGTAGTTGAAAAATACACTATTGTGTGACCTGTCATCTCTATCCGGTCTTTAAGTGATGAAGTATGAACCCTGCTTCTGGGTCCAGCCGGGGTCTGTGGAGAAGCTGGGGTTGGTGGGGCGGGGTTAGCAGAGGCATTAGCTGCTGTAGATAAACAATAGCACAGCAGCTAGCTGTCATTTGGGCTAAATTAAACTGGACTTGATCTGTAATCTATGATGGATATTTTGTTCTGTGTTTGACATCTGTTTACATAAATCTGCCCCGTTCATTCTTTAATTCTTAGCTATAACTGTTGTTACTCATGTGCTCCTTACCTCAGTTTATCATCATAAAGAGCAAAAAGCTTCAAAAGGTGCTTTTTCATGGCCATTTTATTTTTACTCTACAAGATTTGATTCGATTCTAAAGGTGTAACAGCAAAAAGGCTGATTTAAAAGTTGTTCTTTGAACCCTTTAAACCCTTTCCTTGAGAGACTTAAAAACCACCTGACTCACAATCCTGCAGAGCTCTTGAGGACCTTTTTAGAGGTCCTCGATCCTTTGGGCCTCTCTGGAGGGCAAAAATAACCCCAAGGACCCCCCACTGCCACCTTTTACTCAAATCACATCAACACATTGTAACATGTCATTCAGCTCTTTGTGGACTTACGTCATGATTTGGTTTTCAGCCCCAGCCTCCACCAGCACTCCATCCACAAACAGGGGCACCGAGGAGAAGCTGTGCTGGGTCCACTGCCTGCCTTCGTCAAAGCTGACCCTGTGTATTGTACGTCAGAACACATTCTCATCACAAACCCGGCAACAGCGACGGCGCAGACACAGACGCTCTCTATTAGATCCTGGTCATAGGGGAGGATTTATGTAGGGATCAGAATGACTGGCTTGTCTCGACACAGGAGACTCCGAGTCTCTGTGCAATTAGCTATTGCAGCGTTTGGTAAATATTAAAGGCTGAGGCATTGAAAGGGAATTTAAGAGAGTCCGCCAACTTATTAAAACAAAGAAGCACAAAACTGCTTTTGCAAGACGTGAACAAAGGAAAGGTTTCGGTGTCAAAGGAAAAAAAGCAACATCATTGTTTCCTGGATAAAAAGTTGACACAGAGGCGAAAAAACACAAGACCAGAATAGAACTGTTTCATTTTTGACTAAAAAAGTGCAGAGGGAGAAGGAGACGGGAACACAAGATTGGACAGCTTTCATCATCGGGTCTTGGGCTACATTGATCCTGACAGTATATCAACACTGGTGCTGAAGTGAGAACAACTAGGAGTACCCGAGTGTGGCGTGGGTTGAAACAGCACTGAGGCCGGTGCTCAGAAGATTGTCCCATGTTGCCACTGCCTTCATTTGGCTAAAAGCACTAACAACAGAAAAAGCGTTGACATGCACCTGTTATGAGATTCAGTCAGGGGAACTGTTTAAGGTAAAGCTGCCTATGAACGCTGCGATGCAGTGACTGTGGAGATACTCATATCAATCTCTTTTTTTCTGCACTTCCTCTACCATCGCACTTAAATTGGTTGGGAGACAAAAAGGCTACACTTCACTGCTTCTAAAACTAATTTCAAAATTGTTGCAAAAGCGAGCACACAGATCTGGTCTCACTTGGATTAGCCTGCACGGAGGCAAAGCGAGGCACCCGATTTGGCAAGAGGAAGGCAACATGTTAATGAAAACAGTAAAAGGAGGTGCGGGGGTGGGTGGGGGGTTTGGGGTGCTGGCTGTTAATGATAAGTGGTCTAGGGAAGAAAAAAACCCCTCAAATTAGATTGGCTATGATTTTTTTTCTCTTTTTTTTTAAGAGCCATAGTCAAAGTGCATCACTAAATGGATCAAGTGTCACATATAATATGCACATTCACTTTTTTTGGAACTGTAACTGTTGGATTAACCTTACAAGAGCCACAGGAAATTGGAAAAGCAATTTAAGACAGGAAACTTGTCCAAAAAAGTTCTCCAAATGGACATACCACAAATGTCTAGTTGGCACAGATGGCTGCTTCACAGCAACAAGAGCCCCTCCTTTGTCCAGAAACCAAATATTGTGCTCCTCTTCAAAAATCTGAACAGACATTCACAGACATTGGTATCAAAAACACAGTGACAAAGGTTACAAAATTATGTCCCATTTCCAAAAAAGTTGGGTGAAATTCAGATAAAATTAAAATGCAGTGGTTTGTAAACCATTTAAACCAGAAGCTCATTGTGAATTAGATACTAGGAGCACAAAAAAGTTAGAACAAGGGCCAAAACAGAATGTAAAAGGCGGGCAAGTCTCTCAGAGGTACATATGGGACGTTAAAGAGGTCATACTTCTGTTCATCAGGGCCAAAAACCCAGATTGAATGAGCCAAGCAGGGAAGCACAATACTATAATAATTCAACCGTTAATGATATCATTGTCTGCACTCTTGCTTTGGTGTGTAGCATGTCTAAACTGTCTTATAAAAAGTCTGTAACCTGCAGTCAGCTGGAGTGGAAACTAAAGGTGTTGCATAACAAGAAGCCAGAAAATACAATATTTGTGTTTAATTTTTTACATCATCCGTCAAAGTTCGAAACTGCTGCAGATCTGCTGGCTGTGGGTGTAAATGTAGGTGTGAGGCTCACCGGTCTCCAGGTATTGCCAGCATCAGATGATATGAACATGCCAACATTGTTGTAAGAGAGCTCTGCTCCGATATTTCCTGCAGTGGAAATTACACACACACACACACACCATGAAAAACACAGTGAGATCTCACAAAGATAACAGGCCATATGTGTTTTAAACACATGCTGTAAATCACACCATGTCTCTGATTAATTCATCATCTTGGCTTGATTCCTGTATTAGCTTGCTGACTTGCAAGTCATGTGAATACCAGAGAATATTTCATGTTAATTCCTGTGGATGCCTTCGTTACGAGGACAGCATAATGCGCGGTGTAGACGAGGGTGGGTGCCTCTCTCGCTCCGTCTTTCTGCGGTGTTGCAGCACAGCGCCTCCAAAGCCTTTTCCTGCGAGTGCGCAGCGAGTGAACTCGTTTCTTCTGTTGTTCTGCTCGACTATCTTGGCCGCGGCTCAGTAAATAGGCACGTGTTTGATCTGGATGGTGTCATGTTGGTGAGATGATCTCTGCACCAGCTGATGTCTTAAAAGGCGCAGCGGGCAAAGTGAATCACGGTGCCAAAGCAAAGTCCCGGCCAGAAATACACACAAGCGCACACGAGTACATACTGTGCAAACATCACGCTGGGAATGCATGTTTATTCAGCGTTTTCACATAACGAGGACAAAACAACATAAATGCACACGCTCAAAGCAAAACCACAGGTTTTTTTCCTCCATTGGCGCTAACACTTCTCTTCCTTCCTTAACACTTACAGGCACACACGACACATAAGTGTGGCACTGCACAGTGAAGCTTAAAGAACTGCTGAGACAGAAGCTTAAGTGGGGGTCAGGTAGGGGTCACATCAGAGCTGCATTAGATAATCAGGCTGCTGACTGGGATGACTCTTGATCCTGTGAAATGTTAACTTTCATACTAAAATAGCAACATAAGGCAAAACTAAACCTGTGCGATGTTAATATACTAATACAAATATAAAATAACATTGTGGATTAGATGATGGATTATTATAATTAATATGACATTATTAAACACAATCAGCATTGTACAAATTTTATTTTTACTATGCACCACTTCAGAAAAACATTGATTACACTCTGATGAGACGGCCACAGGACTGTCCTGCACACACATGCAGAGGGACCAGGATAAATGCTGGGTAAAGGTCTCCTGTGTGACGTCGTGCACACGCTGCTCAAGGCTGGCTGGTGTCGGTTTTCTGGAGGCTGCGGCTCCTGCTTGGTAAAATCAGTTGCAAAGAATACCTCGTTGTCATTCCTTTGTTTGCTTACTGCATGGAAGAAACCCTCGGAAACAAACACTGTTTGCCTTCAAAGTAAAACTTACACCTTTAAAAACATGTTGGCTGGAGTTCTGGGGCACAGGCTTTACTTTAACGTGTTAGTGCTGCTTAGAGAGTCGTTACAAGTCACCGCCATGCAAACTACTGATGACCCAGAAGTACTGCTACTGAACACAGTAAGAGCATCACCCAGTTGGGGAATGTGTTTTTTTTTTGCCTAGCAACTGGTGGTTGCCGGGGAGTTGCTGCTAACTGATTAACCTCCCCATGCTGGTTATTAATGCATAAATCAAATGTTAGTTAAATCTTGCATTTAGGCAACTGTAAGATTTACAGAGGAATGAGATGAATGTATCGTGAGCAGTGTTGGTCAAGTTACTTGAAAAAGTAATCAGTAACTAATTACTGATTACTTCCCCCAAAAAGTAACCCTGTTACTTTACTGATTACTTATTTTCAAAAGTAATTAATTACATAGTTACTTAGTTACACGATTTACAACCTGAGTAGGTGATAAAGCGATAGATCTTTCAGCCCAATTCTACTTTTTCTACATAATCCATCATACAAAATGTAATCAAAGGGAAAAGTCTCTTTTTAAAACTTGTTTTATTAGTTTTAATCTTTTAACTTTATGCATCAAACAAAAATTTTATTATATGCAACATTCTCTGACTGGAAGAAATTAGTTTAACATTTAAACCTATTTCCTGCACATTCCAGCACATAAAATAAAATATTTTTTGTATTTACACTCACTCTTTCAAATAGATGCAAGTAAAACACAGCAGAAAATAAATAAAGTCAAAGACTCAGCGGTCCTGTTGCTCTATTTTCACCTGTAAAGCAGGAGTGGGGTAGGCGGAGGTTTACCCTGGTGCAGGTGTGCCGCGGTCAGTGGAAGAATCCGCGAGTTTCTCTGTGAGTTTCCCATTACGTCGCAGCTACTCGGTGCTTGTTCGGAAGTTTAGGGTTTTTTCGCTGTAAAAAGAAGTTTTCTTCCCACGCACAGCGGACACTAATGTTTTTGTCACTTTTTATGGAATCAAACTCAAAGTAAGGTCAGTACTTCCACGCTTTAAACGCTGCACGCTCATACTCTCTCCCACACTCGATATATGATCCATTGTTGATCTGCACACAGCTGTTGTCACGAACGTCGCACTCGCTTACGTCACTGTCATGAGACACTCGCAAAAAAAATCACGGTTTTAGTAACGCAGTAACGCAGCGTTCCTACGGGAACGTAACGGTAATCTAAAAACCTTTTTGCAATAGTAATCCCTTACTTTACTCGTTACTTGAAAAAAGTAATCAGATTACTTGCAACGCGTTACTGCCCATCTCTGATCGCGAGTTACTTGGACGCTCACTAACAAGAGCAAGAAGAGAGACACTTCATGAGTCCATTTTACCCGGAAACATTTTTCTAATAGTAGCTGATGTTAGCCTGCCTGTTCATTTAGACAAAGAGCTTGCTTACTAACGCTATCACTAAAGAAATAGCACCTGAAGCCATATCAGTGTGCTTGTGTGGAGTTTGTGTTGGTGTCTAGGTTGTGTTGATGTTGAGATGGAGCAGAAAAGAGGCAGTGCCAGTGAGGGAAGCCACCTGTGAGCAAGCATAAGCATGCACATTCCAAAATTTAACCTGCAACCTCCTCATATGATCGAAATCAGTCTGTTAGAAGCAGCTGAAGCAGTCAGAGAAGATCCTGATTTTTAAGCTACCTAACATGTGCAGACATTGGTAAATGTAAAGTGTTCAGCGTATGAAAAAAAAAAGTCATCTTATGCATTTTTAATGTGCAGACTGTCTTTGGTGTTCAGTGTTTTTACTCACCTGTGGCAACTATCATTCCCGGTGCAGAATTCTTGGTGGAAATTGTTCCTGACAAGTAAGGATTCTCAGACATTTGGAGTTGTAGATGAAGAGAGCAGAAAGGCTGTAAAAGATTTAACAGAAATAAACTGAAGAGGATGTTGATTTTAGAGAAAAGAAGCACCGAAGTTTAGATGCAGTGCCCAGACAAGTTGAAAATAAGTGTGTATAACTGTGTATGCATACGTGCATCACTGTAAGTGGCAATAATACAAAGTATGATCTAACTCAGTCTTGCTATGCATCAGCTTATCTAATTAACTGCCAGGTAATAGGATGGGAAGCAGGGCTGATCTGTTATGTGAAAATGATAGGGTCAGAAAAATTAGAGAACAAACAACAAAAAAATCCCCAAAAGCTAAGCTAACGGTGCCTTCAGACGTTTTGCTAATTACATTTAATCTGTCATTAAAACAAAGAATGATGGAATTTGCATTAAAGTGTGAAGCTGAGCCTCCAGGGCATGCAAACAACAGAAGACAATTACATTTGTTCACGGAGCAGAAAAAAAACCTGTGTCTGCTTTCATCTTTGCAGCAGACAGCGTGTCACTGGTGTAAGGACACCGAGGGCAGTGGGACTGAACAGGGTAATCAAAAGGAATCTACAGCAGTAATTAAAATGTCACATGAATGCACAATCACAGGGAACCTGTAAGCCACACCGCATGTCCCTGAAATAACCTCTTAAACAGCATGAAGTCCTCCTAATGTCTCGACCATGATTCCTGCTAACGGTCTGCCTGTTAGTTTTAGATGCAGGGAAGCTATCTAATGAGACCTTTACCACGTACAGCTGATCTGGGATCTGCCGCTCGAGTACTGCATCTTCCTCATGATTAAAACAGAGGTTGCACTTTAATCTATATTATGCACTAATATTAGTTTTTTGTACATGACTTGGATTTGCATGCACATGTCTATCTGGGCCATGTGTACTCACCTAACTGTAAATTAATTTAAATAACTAGGATTCATTGAACAATGTGAGCATGCAGTTTTAAATGATAGCCAGTTCTTTAATGAATGGATGTTGCAGATCTTTTCCACATGCTATAACACAGGTCCACGGTTCACTGGAAGGGGTTTCCTAAAAGCTAGAATGCAGCAGATTAAGCTAAAGTTTGCTTGTCCAGTGCAGAAAACATCTGGCTGTGGGAAATGTAACTGCTGACTTGGTGAGACTGTTCATACCTGTGAGAATCAGGGCTTTCACCAACATAAAGACCAATTTCCAACTATTATTTACTACACAGATGATTTATTTTAGGTTTTAGAACAGACTTCATGAGGGTGGATTAGTAAGCTCTGGCTATAGAGCAGTGTTACAAATCAGCAAAATATATTTTTGTGTCTGCAGGTTTAGACGTCTTTGTGAGGACAGATAATTGGTATGCTACTATACCTGTGGGGACCAAAATACCCGTCCCCACGAGTTTGAAGACATTTTTGAGACTCAAAATGTGGTTTTAGTGGCAGGCTTATGGTTAGGGCAAGCAGCTGGGGAAAGGATCATGTATAATTGATGTCCTCACTAAGATGTGAAAACTAGTCTGTGTGTAATTTCCATAAACACAAGACAGCATTTGACGTGTACGTTACCAGTATGCAGTGGATGTCATTCCCCTCCAGGTCAGACGCAGGAGCCTGCAGGAGCCTCCAGTCCCGCCCTTTATTGTAGGTAATGTAGGTTTTCACCTGGTTGTCGTGCCTCTTGTTGGCGATTAACATGCCTTTAATTCCAGCCACCTGATTGGCACAGACACATAACAGGTTGAAACCCATCTTTAAAGCAAGCCATCAGGGAGCACTTTACACACAACAACCCTCCCAACACCCATAACAGTTAGGGCCTCAGTTGCGCATGAAAAAGCATACCCGGCACTCTCATCAGAAAAGGCATTTTGTGTATTGAGGCGGCAATCTTCACAACACCAGTTAAATGCAAATGGCGCGATTATCTTTCCTTTCTTCAGCTGACAGTCCTGCAGACACCGTCAACAGAACAGGCTGCAGTTTCTTACACTGTGCTCTCTGTAATTATATCCTTACACGTCTCAGTAATCTAGACAGTACAAAATGATGACGGCTGAGAAGTGACACCTTGTCTGTTTTCCAACAATTGAACCGAATCTCACACGTACACCTGTAACAGTGTAGACTCACAGTCCTCTGACCAAATCCACCCCGCCAGTCGTCTCTCAGGGATTAGACACATCCTTCAACAAAACCAAAGCATGACATGCAATGGAAATGACAGAGTCACTCTAAATGGTTGCCATAGTGAGGGTCTCCACATGGATGTGTTTGCCTCCCTGAAGGGACACGTCTGTATAAGTGGCACTAATAGGCAGCGCATTTGACATTGTCATAGAAACATGTGGCTCAGGATGGATGCGGCTAACGAGGGTCCTCCTGTCCTCATCCAACCTGACCTGTCAATTGTGGCAGTAATTATTTATTTCCTCCACCTCCTCTGTCGAACACACACACACACGCAGAACTTTATATGGCCAGCAGCATCCACCCCTTTCTTTCCTCCCACATGACTTTCTTTAAGATACAGTGAAGGATGCAGATCTCCGTTCCAAAGCACACATTACTCTGAAATGCGCTGATTTGCCGCCTTCACGCCACGCTGATTACTGCTATTTGCTGTGAGCGAGTGGAAATGGAACAAAGAATATTGCATGACAACTGTGCAGCAGCTCTTCAACCCAGCCGACCAACACCCAGCTGCTTGGTGAGCTGACTGTTGGTAAAGATTTGGCATTAACTTTTATATTTTTGCGTTTGAATTTGGGTTTAATCTGCTTTGCTCTAGCACACACTGGGTTACACTGACTGATTAGCACCGACTGCTTGTGGAAGGTGTGGGAATAACCCTATTTTTGCATTTCCAAAAATACCAACACAAGCCCTGGCAAAAGTCTCGCCTCACCTGGAACGTGTACAAACAGTTTTTTGTTTTTTTCCACTGTAGCAAACAAATTAAATGATATTGTTTTAATTATTTTGTGTGTTTTTTGTTTTTTTTTAGATTAAGCACAGGAAACTAAATGTGGAATCATCATAATAAATGTTTAATATTTTCTTGCATGTCCTCGGACTTTTATGTTGGGCTGAATTATTTGGGGCAGGTTCCAACTTTCTTAAATAGTATCATGACTGCAGTTCGCTGTTCATGGACCATTTTTGTGCTTCCACAAAAATTTTTATTTTTACCTTTTGAAAAAAGGTGAAAAAAATCAATATTCATCCTCTTTTATTGTATTTGTGGTGTGTTTCATGAAGCTATAATGATCACTTAATAACGTATTATTACTAATTATTACACAAGAACTGTTTTGTGGTTTGTTTGCAACAGAGTAAAAGAGTCAGAGGAACATTTTCTGAGTGTCTGAGATCTAATTTTGAGGTTTTGCCAAGAGTGTGTAGAAGACAAATGAAAAGTCTCTAATGCAATTAAACATCAATATGAATCGATTTTACTGGATCTGCAAAAGATTTCATTTTGCTTTAGCCTGACCTAATTTTCAAATCAGGGGCACGGATTTATAGAGCTGGAAGCAGAGAATAAATGAGATTATTTATTGATTGTCAGTCCTTGGAAAACTTTTCTATTAAGATTACCCAGAAAAGGAACAAACACTGTCCTATATGACCCTTCACCTAGTTCTTAATGCTACTGCTAAATGTATGAGTTTGTTTTGGAGATATACTTGACATGCTGCTTGCACCAACAATGAGATCTTCAAATTGCTTTTAGCCAAAAACATGGTACGAAGTATGCTCTAAACCAATTTTGCATCTGGCCCTTCAGGTAAACTATTGTTAACCACCAGTCTAATTTACAGCCATCTTTAAATTACACTAGAGGTTTGTTCATGGTCTGCATTTCAGACAGTGGTGCTGGGATCTTTTTAAAGTTATGAATACAGAAAAGTACTGTCAGATAAATGAAAGACTGCTGTGTTACAGAATAAATGTGGTCGTACCAAAAAATGACTTTCAAGGTTGTTTAAATTGTACAAACACTGTTTTTGTCTTCTATACTGTACTACACGTTTCAATACACTCATGGATGGAAACATAAAGAAATGGGGGATAGCTCAAGACCTTTGCAGTTACTGCGCTGTTCTCTTGCTCTTAAGTGAATATACAACCTTACATCTGACAACACGACCTTGTGAGCACCATCTCCCAATACTCCATCCATCAGCTGGTTGTGGTGGTGTGATAGAAAATGTTGTTGTTCCATTTTTTTACTGATGAGTGGAAGGCTCAGCGGTATCCTGATTTTGTCTTCATATCATCCTCTTTTACAAGATATACTTGTTTGCACAGAATGTTCTGAATGTATTCTGTGACCACGGCCGGCTGATAACTTGTTCCTATAAATGATTCTATGCTTGTTATTATTCTCGCTCAAATACCGTGCAGAATGCTGCCGATGTCTATTGTTGTTTGACAACTTTGCAAAGACAAATTAAAATCTCAGAGAGACGGCTCGTTTGTGTCCAGATTGATTTCCATAACAGTAGTAAGCAGTTTTGCACTGAAGTGGACAATCATACAAACCGCTCACTAGAACATGAGTGAGAATATAACAAAAAGATCCAAGATTGTGCATCCACACCGCACAGTTGGGACTGGCATGTATTTGATGTCAATAGTTTGTCTGAATCATCTGTTGAACGTTGCGTTGTTGGGTTTGCACTTGCTGGTGGGAAAACACAGCCGTGAATAACCACATCATCCTGAGTATCAGTATCATCCAGATCATTAAATACTCTCCACCGACAACAACCCACTTAATGTCTTCAATCAATCATCCTGAACTGTTTATTGTGAGAGAGATAAACGATTTTTGATACAGTGAACTCCACACAATCTGAGTGCTAATCGTCAAAGAGCCACCTGCTAAGCCCACTCTCAGACTGAAGGAAGGTTTAGCAGGTGATGTAGAGCCCTGATGTCAACAGAAAATTAGTTTGCACAACAAAAGCTCATGATTACAAAAATTGCCCTTGTCCAATCTCATTGACAATAAAATAATCCCTCTAATTCTGGAGATAATTGTCCAATTTTCTGTGTGGGGGGAAGAAAAGAATAATTGATTTGTGGAGGGAGGGTGCACAAAGAACAGAGGCCCTCTGGGAAGAGAAATGACTTCTAACAAAACAACTTTCACATAGTTCGCCGTCTCCGATTGGAGCTGCAGCTTCTGTCTGAAACGTCGCCTGCGTGAAGAACGGTTTGTCACAGAGCAACAACAATAAATGAGATGAATTCTGTCGCACATATCTTTCCTTGTGTAATGGGTCTGGATTATCAGGGTAGCAGTGTGTCATCTCTCTTGTTTAGGTTCAGATCGGGAAATGTGGCCGAGCCAAACACGATTAAAGCGCCTTGTCATGCTGCTTGGTTAAAGGCCTTAACAACTGCTGCATAGAAATAGAAACTGCGCACACACTCACGTATGCACATCAGAATCAGAATCAGAATCAGAATACTTTATTGATCCCTGGGCAAGAAATGGCATTGTTAATTACCATCCTGCTGTTACTGCTGCTGGCCAATATCTCACTTCCTTCCACACTCTCTCAGTCACACCTGCCAGTGTAGGACTGATAAACTGGGTTCACCCGGGAGTGGAGAAGGGAATTCTACTATGAATACAAAACCGTATAGCAGGCAGTAGGTTAGCTAACAAGGGCATTACAAGTCCAGAGCTGCATGGCAGTGAGCCCCATTAAATGCACTCTTTACACTGTATGCATGTTTGCAGGGTGGAAGCTCGCAGCCTGAAATGCAAACCTGGCTCTGAGAAGTTACAGCAGTGCTGTTGCACACGACCACAGGTTTTATTACTATTCATGTTAATAATATGCTTAAATGGATGGAACAGTATCATCATCATCATCAATTTTATCCACAGTTTATCTTGTCTTTATAATACTGCATATGAATTATCCTAATGTAACAAACACAGATACGTTTTGCCTAATTTAATGCAGAAGACTAGTGTGTACACACACACACACACACACACACACACACACACACACACACACACACACACACACACACACAAAGCCAAAGACTGAAGTGAGCTAAAATCTGTGAATGGAGTGTACCTTATTAAAAAGCCTTTGTTATTTTGTGATAATAAATGCACAATGAATAAAATATGTAAAATAGCTCTAAGTAAGCAGCAGGAAAAAGAAAAAAGCCAAAGCGCAGCCAAAGTTTCCAAATCCCTTCTGTTTGTACCGAAGAGTTGACCTCCTCTCAGGGTCGAATGGTTCAACTGGCTGATATGATGGGCTGAGACATCGATATTAGCGATTATTCATCCAGTCACCTGCCAGGTACTTTTTATTAAGTTCCTGCTTAAGGATTACTGCTTTTTTAAAGGCTACTTTCTGCTGGTGTCTGTTGGGTCTGTGTTTCCACAAGCCCCGCTAATTCTAGAGATTTATTCATCATGAAGAAAACAAGACAGTCGATCGATCGATTATTTGCGCAAGGGAGGCCTCGTCTGTGTCCACCATGAAAATGACCTCCCGATCTGACCTCCTCCTGCTGCCTTTTATTGAGAGACAGTTCACACAAAACACGTCAGAACAAAGCCACGCCCCCTTGGTTCCAAGACAGGGCATTGTATGTATATGTGTGAACTTCTGTATCTACGTAAGAATGTGTGTGTGTGTGTGTGTCAGACCTCCTGCTGACCAAAGGGTCCTATAGCATAAAAGCAGGAGGAACATCCTTGGTCATAAAGAGGGTAGTCTCCCCCACACCCTAGATGGTTCACACTAGATAACACAGTGAAGCCATACAAAGGGGAGGAGGTTTACCAACATCAAACAGACCTTCACAAGGATGTTCCTGTGATTAAAAACACTACCGCCCCCCTCCCAGAATCTTAAGACTCTGGGGAGGGGAGGACGGAAAGAATTCCTTAAAACCATGTACAAATGGTAAACATAAAAATGACAAACATTTAACAATTCACTCTAACAGTGTCCATGTCACTTTTCACCAGAGCAATTCAATAGCTGCCAACAGCGCTTTTTCTCACTGTCATTACTCCATATTGATTGATTGATTGATCTTGATGTTAGAAGTCTAATTCCGGTGCTGCTGAGTTACTGTTGACGACGAAACTAACCACAACGATCTGGCTGCTAATAGCAGTTATTGCTGATGCGTTGGAGGCGTGTTTGATAGGAGGATTCTGGAGTTCTTAATTTACACAACACTAAAGTCATATTGTTTTCACAGTGTGAGCTGATATCCAATAGCAATACCTCACATTGAGTTAATGTTTAAAAAAAAATGCTGAAGACTTCAACAACAGCTGAAAGAAAAAGCCTCTGTGTACCACACTGTCAAATATTTGGTTAAAATTCATATATTTAAAGCGCGTCTATCATACTTTCCCTTCATTTCTGTCAGTGTCTGTGAACAAACACTACCAATTATTACCAATTATTATCCAAACAATCCCTAATCCATAGTCAAAAGCTCAGACTATTCTAAATGCTCAGTCACAGTTCAGCTCTGCTCAGCACCTCATTCACTCATGCTGTCCGTGGACACAGTAACCTGTATGTCACACCTTTTGTTGATTGTGATTTTGTTTTTGCTGTGAAACAGCTCTTCTCCAATAATGTTGACACACACATCTACCTGTATCTGTTTACCATATCGCAGATCTAATGAGTGAAAATAATACTAATCTCTGTAATTTCCCATGAATTCATTATTTCAGAATCCACACAGGGTGACTAATTTCATCAGGCGTCTACCTCGTATAGGTCTAGCATCTGGTTCCCTCCAATGCCCCTGGTGGTCTTGACATTTTCCATGGCCAAGGTGAAGTAGATCCCTCTGGTGTCAGACAGGTAGAGGTTGTAGGTGTCATTCTGGTTCCATTCCTGCACTGCAGCAAATACCTGCTTCTCGTCAGTGCTGACGATGTGTAAATCCTATCAAGAGAGCAGGGGGAGAGATTAAGAAGAGTTATGACCGGAGGCAGAGAGGTGACGGATTAGAACATGCTGACCCCATGGGACTGGTCACGAGATCAATGCTGAGGTGTGAATATAAATGGTTGATGACATACTGTAAAGAATGGGCCTTATTCTTAATATGGAGTAAGTTATATAAGTATGAATGGAAATGGGCAGTGACCTGACTTTTTCTATATTATATCAGAAAATAGAAGCTGTTTAGAAGAGCCTTATATAAATGAAATGTCTTACATTATATTATACCTTTGTTTGGTTTTACCAGTGAATGGAAGCTCCAGAGAAATGGAAAGATGTGATCCAAACCCTGACCCTGAACAAGTCACTGGTGAGCTGATGGGTGTGTCATAGGTTAAAAGCATGTCTGTGTGTCATCATCATCATCAAGTAAAGGCACTGCAGCTTACCTTAGGCAGGGAATATTTGGGCAGCTTGATTTGTATAAACGGCTCTCTCTTGTAGGACACATAATATGTGGCTCGCCCTGATGTAGGAACCTAGAACATATAATACTCTATTAATTAAATACATTACACATGGTATGCAGCGTTTCTGGCTATTATGCATCATTTTATATAGTGTCAAGTATAGTTTGGAGGGTGCAGGTGTGCAGCTCAAAAGGAGTATAGATGCTTGTACACATCTAATTCACGATGAGACTTTTTCCACACCCATGTGATCGGCAGTATGACAGCGCACCCGAATCTATCACCTGTAGCGCACTCGTGACTATTATTAACCGTGTTTCCACATTGTCACCAGCCTTGTGATTTTCGTGTAGTTTGTGCAGTTGATTGAGAACACTATGGTTGTATTCAGGCAGTCAGTCCATGTGGAGAGCAAAACAAAGGACCGCCTTTACAAAAAGCTGGTACTGGTCCAGTTTTCTGTTGGCTGCGCGGTTACACACCTTGAATTGAAGCTGAAACTTACGTTTCAATCAGATCTTCATGGTTTCATAAGTCCCAGTGCTTATGGATCTGATGTACACATAAATGTTTTAATGTGTATGTTTGGTGGTTAGAAGTGAAACTGGAAACCTTTGTGTGAACATTTGATGATATTTCTGTAGTTGTATTTGTATCTTACAGCCCAGTAACAGTGGCTCCATATAGTAGTTTCACATTCATTTGCCAAGTGAAAAGTTGTTGCTTCAGTTCCAGCCAGAACCACAAATCCCCTTTGGAGTCGTGCCAGGAAGCGGATCCGGCGTAAAACTGTGAAATGCACTACCTGCTGTGAGCACACTTTGTGACGAGGAAACAAGCAAACTAAGCGCACATTTAGGCCCAATAACAACTGATTAAAAATGAGCAACTATCCAAATCTGGTAAAAGGTATTTTTTTTCTCTTATAAGATTAAATGAGACTTTTGTCCTCACGGTATAATACGTGATACACGTCCTTCTATACTCCTCGAAGCTTTGAGTCTCAGGATACTTTGCTTTTTCCACGTAGCAGTTCTCTCTGACTTTCAGATTTGCTGCTGATAAACAAATGCAGGGGAGAAGGCCTTATGTGTCACCTCATAACTGACATCATACCATATTTGTCTAAACAATTAAAGTTTGGGAAAAAGTACACATCATTTTCTGGCTTTTCCACCTGCTTATTTTCGTGGCAAAGCTGGATATTGTGGCTGCCCAGCAGTCTTTTCTTTCCATTTATAGCAACCTCCTGGCTTGGATTCAGAAGATGCAGCCCAGGTGTCAATGCACTGGTGGTTTCAAAGTGGACTTTGGTAAATATCTCGTAGGAGAATCAATAGTCTCATTATTCTTTGTCAAGAGAAATCTTTAAGTTACCTAACTGAGCCTCGTCTGCTGTCTAGGAAAGAAAAAAACACATCCTAATGGTCTAGACTCTTTGCAAACACTCTAAGCTGTTAGCTTATGCAGCAAGGAAACACGGGAATGGTGGGTGATGGAGAATTGTCATTAGGCGCAAGACCACAGAAGACAGAAGCACTTTGTACAAATAGAGAAGCACCCAGCAAAGTGAGACTGCAGGTTCATAACCTACTTTTCTTCCCTGACAATAACACTATGAAATTCATTAGAGGAAAACCTTCAAATCAGAGCTTGTGGTTCTCGACTAAAGAGAAGTGAAGTCAGCATTAATGTTGTACGACAGAGGCGATTCTTTTACCGATCTTGCAAGCGTTGCGAGTGGTCCAGCAGAGAGAAAACACTGAGCACTGAGAGGAAATATAGCAGCCTAGCAGCGAGTGCTGTAGAACAGTCCCACATGCAATCGAGTGAAGGAGCAGGAGATCGATGGCTGGGTAACCAGAGGCAGTTTGAACTTTAAGAGGAATTGGTATGATGGATTTTTTTCCCATCCCTTTCAGGATCTTTCATCTGTGACGCATACGTGCTAAAATGTGGAGGTGCTTGAATTGAAGGGGTGGTTCTGGTTGAGTGCTTGTGAGTTTATTTGAAAGACTTCAGAGAGGTCAAACAGGATTGAAGGATCTTTGGAGAACCACTCTATTTCTTTGTCTAATGTGCTGCCAAGGGCAGAAAAGGTTCCGGAGGAAGGACTTGCCTGCAGGTGAATCAAGCTGAGTTTCTGAACCCACCCATTCTCTACTGAATAAAACATTTAGCAGGATCAAACAGCAAGAGAATTTACAACTGCTGCACCTCAAAATCGTGATATAAATTAATAATATTAACTTAAAATATAAAATACATCGAGTTGGATGACTCAATTTCTGAGGCTGGTGTAAGTCTATGTGATGCTTCTGTTGGATGTGAAGAGGTGAAAGGGGTAAGGGTCTTTGGAGGAGCACAGGTGCCATCTGCTGTAGTTGTTGCTGTGAAACCTGAAAATCATGTTTTTTGCAGGTGGTTTAAGAAGATGCAGCTATGATCTGATGTTTGCAAGACTTGTAGCCACCGTCTCATCAACATCGATTTTTAAAAAGACAAACCGATAATGAGAAACCAAAACCAGATCCATCTTTTTCCTTCTACCTAAAACATTTTTAGCACATATCAGATACCACTGCAGTTTTTTTTGAGGAAAATCTGAATAAAACTGGCATTGCCATGGACTAGGTGTGTAATTATCCCAACGTTTCCTGTTGACTTTTAAATGTATGAAACCTCATTTGCACAATGTCAAAGTAAATAATATTCACGCTGGAGAGGAAAATACAACCCATAAATTGCATCTGTGTTACTTGGGATTCAGGACATTACCATTTCAGATTTTTCTGTTACACAAATCGTGATTAATATGACACACCATTCTGTGGCTAGGATGAATATTAAAACTGCTCACACAGGAAAACAAAGCACAAATGTTCAGTTGAGGTTAACATAAAATGATTTTTACATATTTTATTCCTGCCAAGTGAAATCATTTGCAAAAAAAAAAAAAACAAACTCATACCAGAAATAGTATGACAGGAAAGAAACACCTGAATTTAGCAATATTTTAAATACATTTCAACAGATCAAAAACTATTTGAGGCCGGCTGTAGCGCGAAAGTTCCTAAAGTCACTCTGCCCTTAATGGCCATTTATCTAAAAGCCATTCAAATCCACACTTGCAGTTTATGCAAAAAGCTGAGTGTGCTTCTCAATATAGGAGACATACCGTATCTTGCATATCTTTAAACATGCATAATTAATCATGCATCAGATAGTGATGGGACAGAGTGTACAAAGCCCTACCTGAATGAATATGTAGTCATCTTGAACCACCAAAGAGCTGATGTCAATGTAACCTGGGAACGGGTAGTTCCTGTTAGCTTCTGTGCACATCTGAGCTCTGCACGTGACATACTGCACATCTGTCACATAGGAGGAAATGCAGGATCAGCATTATGTATTCTGCTAGTCCATATATACAGAACAACAGCTGTAGCAAGACTTTGTAAGCTAACCATTTCCTTCCCAATTAGGTCAAATGATTTTTTTTATCTTATTTGCAGAATGCAGAGTCTCTCTGAATAATTTGCCTCGCTGTGTAGCACCTGATTTATTTTCATTGTGTAGACGCCATAAACGAGCATCTCCATCTGTCAATCATACGACACCAAGAGGAGGAAAAAAGCAATTCTTGGTTTTTGCAGTGACATCACACAGTGGCAGTTTCACTTATGTTGGCTACAGTATAGACGACCTTGATGTTGTGGCCTTTCAGAGTTACGGAGACGACATTCACTGAATGAGAGTGAAAATAAAAGAAGCCATATTCATCAAGACTCATACGCTGGGTTCATTGGTGGGGTGAGCCAATGCCGTTTCCTTGGGGCCGACTTCTTTTCACAAAGAGGAATTCATGCCTATAGACACCTGCTCATTACTCGTCTTTGTGTGTAAGACACCTACTTCCATCTGGTGTGTGAGCTTCCATGTGGATCAGATCAGGCTCCTTGTCTAGGCTTGTGACAGACCTGGGAGAGAATGAAAAAGCAGAATATAATAAGTTTTTATAAGCGTAACAAAAAAGAAAAGGATGTAAAGGAGAAGCTACTTCTGTTACTGATTAATTAGAAGTGAAGCTATTGTGCATTTTCTGTTCTGTATATATTTTGCAATGATAGTTGTTCCTTTTAAACATGGTCACAAGTTAGCATATACACAAGTAAATGAACACGCATTTAAACGTTCTCCACCAAACATTTTTGCCTACTATTGGCTCTGTATGAGTACAACCCCCCCCCCCCAATAAAATCTCAGATCTTAGACATAGTAAGGAGAACAGAGTAAAGCCCAAATCCCATTTCAGCAAAATACAACAATGCAAAGAAATACAATCTCCTTATCTTCGACTGAATGGTACAAGGCCACTACACTCTCTGACCATGTCTGTATCTCAGAGAATAATCGTGCTTTTTTGTTCATTTCACTGCTGGTGGATTAGACTAGATGGATACAGCGCTCCCATTGTGGTGGTATTTCATAGCCCCTGGAGGCTGATGAGGCCATTGTCTAAATACGGCCAACTGGAGGACTGCCTAGCCATTGCTAAAGGCTCATCCAGTGTATAAATGTCCTTGAGGGGGCTTTGGCAGTGAAGGGCAGATTGTGCACACTATTTAGGCTTATGCCACAATGGCAAAGAAAGCTCCAGATTTATGCAAGTTATGGTGCATATAGCCAAAAGCAATCCCAGGCACACCCCAGTCACATCAGAGTGGGGCAGCGAGCACTGAGCTGGAATATATTCGGCCCTACGTTTGTGATGAGTGTGCACTTTCAGACATAGTAGGTACACTGCAGGGGGAGTGAGCAGCAGACATGACTGGATAGGAAGCGACAGGAACGTCCTGGATCCATTATTAGTCATAGCTCATGTATCTGCATGTATGTATCTGTAGAGATTCACCCCTCTTCCTTCTACTGCAAATGTAAAAATAATAATTTGGTCTTGCAGGACGCCTGATATGAACAGGGTGTGAGTGTGAGAAATGAAGTGGAATGCGACATGCCCTCGGACGCTGAATGCAAAGCGCATTCTGAAGAAGGAGATTAATCTCTGCCTGATTGTATCAAGGGATAGAAAATGTGCAGAATTTTAGCAGCATCACCAGTCAGTCACATAGCTTGTTCTAAGCCATCAATATCACTTGCTCAGTCGCCCCGAACACGAGCAACACTTTCTGCATTCCTGAGCAAACAAAACTTTGGGGAAGAGGAATGGAGCAGAATAAAAAGGGGGAAAAGTGGAGATGTGAGAATGAGTGACTCACCAGTAGAATCTGTTTGGCGTGACGTGTTCGTGGATGAGCTGCCATTTTCTTCCGAAGTCTACCGAGCTGTACAGCTGCAGAGATATGAGAGAAAGGGGGGGAAACAAGTCTTTTAGCAAGATGAACATGTTTCTCCATTCATCTGGATTCTAATCACAAGAGATGATGAGTGCTTTTTAGACACGACTGGTAAATTTCAGGGTAGAGGTTAGCCTGGGGCATTATCGGTAGATGGGCTGCCATACCACTGAAATGCTATCATCATCAATGACCAACCATTCAAGCTAGCATTTTATCACAGACCGAGGCCTCTCTATTCCCTTCTCGTGTTACTAATAAGAGGTATAGATCTGAAAATGAAGCATTTATGCAAATAACACACACATATAATTCCCCTGGGATTAGAGCTCTGGGTAGCTCCCCAACTGGGTCTAGACTGGGTCTAGAGAGTATTTTAAATTCAGGGAATTTAAAATAGAAAGTAGCTCGTCCACAGAAGGACTGGTAGCTCCCCTTACGATAAGGGTTCAGATCGCGCGAACAGGTGTGAAATGTGTGTGTTTAGTTAGTTTGTTTGTTTGCTTGTTTTAATCAATTTTAAATCATGCTTTTTATTTGCTTTTGTTTCTAATGTCTCTGTAAAGCACTTTGAATCACCTTGTTGTTGAATTGTGCTATACAAATAAATTTGCCTTGCCTTGCCTTGCCTCTTGCCTCTGCAGGCAGTATTTGTCTTTCAAGCTCAGGTCCTCTCCCAGAAGCCTGGAAGCTTGATGGACCTGCACAGTATCTTAGCTCTTCTGGGCAGAGGTCTCGGATGTTGTTCCTATCTTTGGAGTCACTTCATTGAATGCTGCGATTTCCACTGGGACGGCTGTTACCTTCACCCTCCACATCTTTTCGAGTTCTTCTCTCAGCCTGAGCTTGTCGTGTTCCATGTTCATTCAGTATAGCTACATCTATCACTACAGCCTTCTTCCTCTCCTTCTCAACCACTACTATCTGGAATTCCCACAGGATCTTAGCTCGGTCAATCTTGACCATCCTAAGGGGGGGTCAACGATTTTGACTTCCAGCAACATCTGTATTATACTCGGCACAGGCGTTCCATGTATGCCCTGCCTTCTAGTATCTTGCACCCTGCTGTTATGTGCTGGATTATCTCAGGGGCATCTTTACACAGCCTGCACCTGGGGCCTTCCCTGGGGTCATGCCTGGTGTGGTAGACCTCTGCCTCCTAGATCTCAGACATCTGAGATCTCTGTCCAGAAGGGCACAGTCCTAGGAACAGCAACAATACTGTGTAGGACCCTCACGCTCTCAGGCCTCTGGTAGAAGACCTGAGCTTGAAGGATAAAGACCAGCCACAGGAGTGAAAGGGGAATTTTTTAATATAATAATGTATATAATGTGGCCAACTTCAGCTTGATGAGTAAGTACTTGAAGGTCTTTGGGAGGTTTTAGTCCTAAAAATCAATGTTGGACATACAAACTTTTCTCCAAACCCTTCCATCTGTCATTGGAATTTCCACAAATGCATGGAATGATATATAGCTCAGCTGGCATACAGGATCATAGCATGGAGTCAGTGGCTCAATTTTAATGTACTAATTACATTTTCTTGTGCTCGAGCAAACGATTAATAACCCTGGTGCATTTTCCAAGTCTCTATTGATTGATGTTGTAGAAACAGCACCCTTGCTGGGCCTGTGCATTATTATTTTCATGCAGCTCTGTGAGTCGGTAGCCCCATTTGAGGGCTATGCTAATGTTCCCACTTGTTGTCTTTTATCACAGCAAATCTGTACTTACTCTGATAAAAAATATACACATTTGTCACCTGCTGCAAATGTATTTTGTCAGCATTGCAGGGGAAGCTCTATGTCACCAGGTAGGCAGGCTACCTTCATCATCTAATTTAAAGTTGGTGTGATTCATTGGATTTCACTTATTTGCCTCTTCACGAACAGAATAAATGCAAACGAGTTAGCTGGGGAGCACCACTTTACAAATGCAGATATTAAAACACGTGCATCCAAGGACACACACTATGAGCAAGAAATAGAAACAATGCCGACACACTGCTTTGCAAAAATTAAAAGACTTTTAATAAACACACTTGGCTCTTAGTTTTTCAACTTAGCATTTTCATCAGAGCACTGTTCTCAGATATAGTGAGGCTGACGTCAGCTGCCAGCCTTCACAGGAGTGGAAGCTCATCTCTGCTTGTATCCACAATCTTATTCTTTCATTGTTTTCTTCTTTTTTCTTTTACTTGTTTTGAAAACTTCTGAGTAATTAGTTCATATAAATGGCTGATGTCACCCTGAAACCTCTGATGTTTTCTTATTTTGATGATTTTGACTGAGAATGTTATTTTTTCCATTACAAATTTGTGATTTAAATGATATTGGCATTATCTCATTAAATACAAACTATAAATGTCCAGGCACATTAGAGCCAAAGATTGTACAAAGAAGATTCTCTATTTTATAAATTTAACATTTAACACTGAAGATAGGTTTGGTAATAAACGGTAATGGATTTTTCATTGCTGCAGCTGTTTTAAAGAGAAAGTTACAAAATTTCAGCATCATCTGAATGGACATTGGATATCTTCAAATAGTTTATGAACAGGCAAATGTATTTTCCCATTTATACTAAATGCAGCTGCATTATACGCTGACTTCAAATACTGGCCATCAACTTGTAAAAATTCGGATTAACTAAAACATGTTGCTCTTTTTGCATACTAATCTTATTCTTTCAACCATTACCCACAGTTGCTTTAAATGATGGTAGAAACGTAGATCGCCAAGTCAATAAATAGCTTTGCCTTCATGTCAGTTGTTTCTTAACAACAACATTACTGGTACAGTGTCCACATTACTGAAGATGCTGTACTAATCCATCTGTCAATCAACCACTGGACTTTTCTCTCACGCATGCACGAACATTGCAATACCTTAAGTCCCCCCACTGGTAAACTACACGCCACCCTTTTCCGGCTGAGACCCATGCTTTCAGACTTGGAAATGCCCTCATGTCGACCAATTTTCAATCGACTGGAAACAGTCCTAGTGGAACTTGAAGCTACCAGGACGACATCATCATAAACAAGCTGTGATATTAACAATATGGAACCCTCCATCCCTCCTAGAAATTCTGTCCATAAAAATTATGAAGCGAACAAAGATCAGCTGGATGAAGTACAAGCCTGGTGTTAAGTCTGTCTTATTGCCTTTCTGGAGATGTTGAGGGCCTATCTATAGAACTAATGAAGGGGGGTTCCAACCTGATTACCCCAAAGAAGTTTTTACCCCTCCCCCACCCAAAGCACAAGACACTAGGATAATTGTTCTTATGGATTTTAACACCAAGTCTGATGAGCTTAACTTATAAATTGTCCTCCAATCTTATTTAACCTCCCAAGATCCGAACTTGTTCATGGCATACATTTTCAATTTCTCTGTGCTATTTGGGCTGATTGAGACCTGATGAATATAAAAACAAAGAATTACCAGTTTTGTTTTGTAGCTGATTTTTGTTTCTGAGGAAAATGAGCTCCACAGTGGCTGTATAATGTCCTCGTAAGTGGATATCAGGCTCTTGTAGACGCCATGTTCTAGGAGGTTAAAATGGGCAACGAAGCAGGTGATGCTTTAAGGTGTGGCTATAGCTTGCAATTGAGAAGTTGCTACTGCTTAAATGTGCAGTATACTCAATTTCTTTGTTGTGATCCACCTCAAGGCATTTCTTTCTAAAAATACTAATACAACAATCAAAATGCTGAAACTGAGGCTTCAAAATAGGGCCATCTAACCAGTGAGTGATGTCGCTGTAGCTGCATCCATCTTAGTATAAAAGCTATGTAAGCAAACACATCCCCAGCACAACACATGGTAAACAATAGCCTTGAAGAAAAACAATTACCGGACATCATTTATTTGAATTTCGAGAGCTGAACCTTTCCCTTCCCGTCATATGTCTATAAATGTCTACTTGCACCACAAACCCATTTGTTCTAATTTCAGACCGTTTTAAGGAATCGTATCATTTTGGCCAGAAACCATCGAGAAACGTGACAACAGCTGCATTTTCAAAAGGGTTTTCCTCTTATCTGTAGCACAGAGATGATACTTTTCTTTTCTTTTATCCTCCTTTACAGAAATGTTTCACACTGTCACTGTCCCTAAATGACTTTTACATGTTAGCAATCTTCGGTTAGTGATGAGTTAACAGTTCAGCTTCCCTCCTTATCAAGCTTCTCAGTACAAGCTGCTGCAAATACTGCTTATTTCATTTTTATTGTAGCTACGAAAACTGGATGCTACATCTTTGAACCACGTCCACTTCTCCCTTCTACAGTACAACTGATCCTGCTTTCCACTACAGCAGCCACAAAATCCTGTAGTCTATACTGTAAGCCCCTGTACACCAAGTATCAATAGGTTAATCTCTGCTGACACCCTTACAAAGCCTCATACTGAATATCTAATAACAAAAATGCTATATGGGACGTTGACAGTTATCATCTTCCAAGTTCCTCGTGCCATGGCAGGTACCACCGAGTTCTTACTCACAGAAACTTGATGCAATCAGTTGAGTAATCCATGTTCTATGCAGACAAACTAGCCTTGGTCGATATAACCATCTGAGGCTGAAGCCAACTTTGTGGCTAAATTTAGAACTTCAGTTCAGTTCGAGTTTCAACCAGCTTTTCCAAATGTTCATTGTTGCTTTGTCTCCCGTATCCCTCTATTCCTGTAAATTAAAATGCTTACTGTAAACCTTATCACATCTGCATCAATTTTATCTAAATTATGCACCGGTTTCTCACGTTCCGCTTCTACACTCAGCTGTCGCTGCTCATTACAAGCCTTCAGCATCAAATGCATCCATCTCACTGTCTACGGTTAACTTCTGATCTCCTCTCCTGCAGCATCATCAGACTTCATTTGAAATACATTGAAAACCACTCACTGAGTACTCTGCTCATGAGTGGTGGAGTGGCAGGTGGGCAGGGCCCAAGAGCCAATGCTGATCCTCAATGAGGCCTTTCCTAAACTGCAGCCTCTGGCCTAGCGTGTTGCTTCATTAGTCTCTATTCTATTTACAGTGTTTCCTTCACTCACCTCTTTTCACTATCAGTATGTTTGCAGTCCATCAGTAGTTATTAATCTCTCTTCCACAGTGTGTCTTTTGTCCTGTCTTCCTTGCCTCATCCCCAGTCAGTCGCAGCAGATGGCTGCCCATCCCTGAGTCTGGTTATACTGGACGTTGATGTTGTGATTAAATTGAACTCAAACTGAAATCTCTGTAACTGTTTGTCATTCATATTTGGGATAGAGGTCACTGCGAGTGGACGGATGGACAGATGGATAATCATACTACAAAGTAAAGTTTTGTACTGATTAAATCTATTACCTATCTATCCAAGGTTCATTGTTTTATCACCTCCTTTGTCAAAGTTTCTCTGACACGATGCAACAAACATATTTTCAAGAATGAAAACAAATATTTCAACACGATACAACTCCTGTAGTACATACACAATACCTATATTCCTAAAAAATATACAAAATATACAACTAACTGAGAGAAAAGCTGAGCACACAAATGCCATACATACCCCATGCATAACCCAGACTCATTGAAAGCATACAAATCATAGAAATATCTGAAGATGGGAGGAACTGCAGTAAAAACTGCATTTCGTTGCCCTGTACCTTTGCATGTGCAATGACAATAAAGTTGAATTCGATTCTATTCTATTCTAAATAACATGTCTGATCTTAAAGCTGTGGACCATTAGTTTAGCTGTTTCACACTTTACCTGTAAATATTTTTCTTTTACAAGCAGGTTTGTATGGTTATGTGGGATATTCTGTTGTTAATTTGCAGGTGCTCATCCTAGAAATGCATCACAGCACAATTGTGTACAAACCTGTTCCTAACCACACCTGAGAAAATAATCATTGGCAGCTGGCAGCAGCCTTGACGAGCCCTTATCAGTTTTCTCTTTTCTGTCTGTTGTTTTATGTGCTCCGGTGAAGCCTGTGTGTTGATAGTGATGAGCACTTCCACCATTTATTAAAGGTTTTTTGTTATTTAAACAAAGCAGTGTGCTTTGCTGTTTTTCAATTATGAATTATTGATCACAAGACTTTACATGTTTAACCTCTTAAACTGTAGGTTTATTCTGTCCTACAATCAGCACTTGGACTCCATATTTTTGAGAGACATTCATAAAAATATAAAGGAGACCAATGCATTCATCGTAGTGTCCCATGTGTTTTTAAGGCATGGATCTCTTATTAACTGCAGGCAAACATTTGTCCAAGCCTTTATGAAGTTGCACAGAGTCTAATAAAGTACAGCACCCATAGGCACATATTCTGCAGAAAATTTGATTTCTGATTCATTCAAGCTCAGTAAAGAAAGATTCCCCACTGGAGGCTTTTGGTCGGTGTAACAGGGCGACAGGCAGGGTCCCTCATCACTTTGGACAGTGACATATGATGGCAGTGGGCAGGCACAGCCTATCCTCTCTCCATTCATCAGTTCAATGACATCTTAAATTTTAAAGGTTCTGAGCTGTCACAAAGTAAGCTTCACAGCTTCCCACTCAGTTCAATAAATCAAAAGAGTGGCCAGCCGGCTGCCACCCCACCAATGGAGTCGGCAAGAAAAGTCACCAACGAAGGACAGAGCTTAAATGGTGATTGAGGAATTGCAGTGAGCATGTTAGTTAAAACTCGTCTATTCATGATGATCCGAGGTTTAGAAAACATTCATCGTGTCTCGAGCTCTGCATTAGGTTGCAGGTAATGTTCAGATGACGGTTGATTGAGTGTCAGTTGTCCAATTGCAAGTGGACAATTGACACTGAATTGTCCAGTAATTGCGATTTTATAAATTAGCTTCAAAAGTTTAATTTGGGTCAAACTGGTTCAGCTTTTGTCAAAGAATAGAAGTTCACCGTCTTATCTATTGTTCCGTTTCGGACCTAGATGTACACGTGAGAGCAACAGCACTCAGAGAAGTAGATAATGTAAAATAAAAAAAGATGAATTGATATTTTTGAGAATATATTAGTATATATATATATATATATATATATATATATATATATATATATATATTTACACAAATATAAAGCCAAACCTCATTTTTCCCACCCAAAATGTATAATTCAATTTATTTATACAGCGCCAAATCACAACAAGGCGCTTTATATTGTAGAGAAAACTCCAACAATCATATGACCACTATGAGCACTTTGATGACAGTGGGAAGGAAAAACTCCCTTTTAACAGGAAGAAACCTCCAAGAGAACCAGGCTCAGGGAGGGGCGGGGCCATCTCATCTGCCGGTCACAGCTGACTGTTGCTATAGTAATAGCAATATAGGAGTGCCTTAAGCGTCCAACATTAGTGATCCCCACAGGAGAAATTCCCTTTTAGAGCAGCTCAAATGTTTAGGAAAAGACCTACAAAAATGAATAAATAACCTGCAATTGTGGAAACAACAGTGACAACGTCACAAAATAACAGCAGCACTGTCAACAACTGCAGCTGCTGTTGGAATGAAAGATATTGTTTACCAAGTAGCTTCATGATAGTGGGTGTCTGCAGTTATTCAAAGGTAAGAGGTGCTTTCTCAGTGCCAAATCACAGCAGGAATGAAGGGGGGGAAACACTTTGTGGAAACTGGATTAGCTGAATAGAAAACAAAATCAGGCACACCAAAGCTGAGATCAGGAGATCAATAAATCAAGCATTGCTCATTGTACGACAGGAAACAACTCCAACATGCAGATGCAGAATCTGCTAAATACGAGAGAATCCAGTGAGCAAAAGTCCTCTCAGAAGCATGGTGTGTAGCAGTGCTCTCAGAGGACTAGTGGCATCTCGAAACCATTACTCAAAAGGTGAAACAAGGCCAAACGCTTTGAGTGTGCTAAGATATACCAGCGTTTCACGGGAGAAGTAAAATATGGTCATTGTCTGAAGAATCCAAGTTTTTTGTGATTTGTGGGAGTAACAGGAGGAACACAAGACACGTGTAAGGAATATTCCAGCGTCGTCTCGAAGCTCAAAGCTTTGAAGAGGTGCTTGAGAACCAAAGAAGATGAAGAAGTTCTGACTATCATGGACTTTCCTTCATCCTCACCTGTGCTTGACCAAACCGACACTTCAAGGGTCACCCAAAGTCTAAGAAAGCTCAAATAAATCCTGACGAGGCAAATATCTCTTTGGAGCATAGTCAGGTCATTAAGGGATAAGATGGAGTATTAGCTTTAAACCTCCATGCAGCTCATATTCTGTTGTCATTAAAGTTAAGACGGACAAAATGCTGAAGAGATTTTTTCCTTTTACTCAAAGCTGATGTGGTTTGTAGAGGAATATTTAGTATTAAAGTTTCAACAATTTTTTTAAACTTTAGGTTAAAATAAAGTTTTAAAATCAAGCAGTGAAGTAGAATCGCCATTTTCAAAAATAACCCGAAGTAGTGATGCATGCACATATACTGCCGAAGCTCGAGTATAAAGCAAAACAAGAAGCACAAAGATCATTCGACAGCACTGCCTCTCGTATACCACACAGCACTACATTTCAACATCCCTCATAATCCTAATGGTCTTTTCTAGAAGTATTTCTACATGTCTTTTTTATGTGTTCATGTCTGACCTGATTCTGCATCTGGTTCCACTTTTAAAAATCATTGAACCTGGTTCAAATTTCGAGATTTCAATGTCGCCTTCTCTGGCAGCTCCCTAGCTTAGTGGAAGTCCTGTTGTTTTTTTGTTTATTTTCTCCTCCTCGAGGCTTCGTGCTTTACAGGAAACAAATCGAGACTGGGAAGTGAGTTAAATCAAACACAGATGGAACCTAAATGAGAAATGAATAGATTCAAACTCTGGTTTCTCACAAGAGAGATTACCCATAAAGCACTGTAAAATACATTTCATGAAGCTTTTTTATTACTTCCTTTTCTTACTGTTTTTTGAGAGTTGGTGGTAAGGCTTGGTAAAAATGTAAATTATTGCATTTGCTTTTTAAAGCCTAGTGCAAGTGCACTTTGCTCAAAATGAAATATGAATTAAAATAAAAGATACATGACCACTCTGGAGTAGCTGTCTGCCATGGAAATCAATTACAAAACGAGTGATGCTGAGGAAACCCCACGCAGACACAACGACATGTGTTTCATGACAACATGAGACCTGACCCCGCTGCTAGTTTTCTGCTGCAAACTAACACAAACTACTCGTTAGCTGTGGGGCTGCCAACGAGTCCAGTATATGTCATAGAAAGAAACAGCTGAGATCATGATCACAGCTTTCTTTAACTCTCACTGTGAACTGTTGGGGGAAAAAAGCCTGCAGTGAAAAAAAAGGCACAACATGAGGCAAACCATTATCCTCAGAGCATAGGATAAAATGTCTAACACCAGCCAATTAGAGATAGGAGGTCTGTGTAGGCTGTTTTTGACCCCTGCAACAGCCCATTCTGACTGGATTTCCAACCATTATGAGACTCCCACCCACTAAATAAGACATTATGGATTTTGCTTGAGGCAATGGGAAGTAAAAGCGGATAGATTTAGTATTTTTTAGTATTTATTTATTTATTGTCATTGTCAAGAACAATGAAATTGCGTTTGGGGCTTCCATACAACCCAAAAAAAAAAAGAAGAAAATAATAAATACCCCTAGATATGTCTAGGATTGCTCTCCTAGTTCTCGGATTCTTCAGTCTGTTTATGTAGTTTTTCAAAGCAACAGATGCAATCTGATGAACATCAGAGAGGTTGTGGCAGGGTCGCTATTGTCTAAGATTTTGGCCTCCATGTTGATAAAAAAAGGAAAAGAATAACGCTTGTTTATAGCATAAAAAGAACTTTTCCAGACCCAAGGCAATCGCAGACAATCACCAGACCTCACTATCAACTGTTTTCATGGGGGCAAATCTGTGGTAAGACAGCAGTTTCACAAAAAGATTGTGTATTGTTGAATTTAAGACGTATCCCCAGAGGATTGTTCAAAATCTACTCAAACAAATTGTTATGGTGGTGAGCCATACTCTGAGATGTGAATCACTGCCCACATATCTTATCTTTTGGTTACTCTCACTGACAGTATTTGAAATGCTTGGAAACATTTGAACCAGTCAGAGCCTTAGGAATGACTAAAAGCAAAATGCTATTTTTTAACCTACACGGACATATTTCCTCGCCTTGGCAGGAACACCCTTCTATTGATCTGAGAGGATGAAAGTGATTCAAGAAAACTAGCGGACTGCAGAAACCACCTCCACTTTAACCCAAGATGCAGACAAAGCAGACGTGTTTCAAAGAGTTTGCTCCTTGGATCCAGAGTCAGGAGACACGGAGCAGAGTTCATTCTATGGCGAGCATAAAACCAACTTCTAAGCAAAAGGATAAGACAGGTACATTTGACTATAGAACTCTAAAGCACTCTGGAATAAGATCAATAAGAACTCAAAACACTCGTGGCCTCCCCTATTTTTGAGTTTCCAAGCTAGTGGGCAAGGCTCAGCTGGCCCAACACATTCAAAGGAAAGGAATACATCCATTCATTCATTCACTTCAGTTTATCCTTTTCAGGGTCGCGGGGGGCGCTGGAGCCTATCCCAGCTGTCATAGACCGAGAGGCGGTGTACACCCTGGACAGGTCGCCAGTCTGTTGCAGGGTTAACACACGAGGCCAGACAACCATTCACACTCACATTCACACCTATGGGCTATTTGTCTTGATGCATGCTCAATCATCCAGGTAAGTAAATCTCCAAAAGTTGATTCTGTTCATCTGGACGTAGCGTTTTGTGGGAGAAACGTTTCGTCACTCATCCAAGTGACATCTTCAGTCTCAGCTGACTGCAAGTTTCCCCCAATCTTATAAACAGTACATTTGCATAATGACTGAAACCAGCCCACTGAAGGAACAATGGGCTGGGAGGTCAGTAGCTTAATCTTAATTATGCAAATTCTCATGACCATTGATCAACAACCACTGACCAAAACCCACTGATCAAAGACCACTGATCAATGGCCATGAGTACCATTCACAGAAAGTTGGGGAATGGCTGCAATCACAGCGTTGTAAGATGGCAAAAGATGTACCCTTAGGCCTGTAGGTGTAAATAGACTGCAGAGTCCTGGCCTGACGAGGTAGCTCTTCTGTGTTGTGCCATCCTCTTTGGCAGAGGTTGTTTGGTTTCCCTGATGTATGAATCCTGGCAATCCTCCTGGCACTTAACAGCGTACACTACGTTACTCTGTGTCGGGTCACCTGATCCTTGAGGTGGACCAATTTTGGGTGCTACGTGTTTTGGGGTTTAAAACCCACAGTGACACTGTGTTTAGAAAAAATGTGTCTCAACTGCTCCAATACTCCTGACACATATGGGATCAGAGTCTTCTCCAAACATGGAATCCCAGTGTTCTTCAGACACAGCCACACAGACAAAAACTGGTTCATCCCAAGGACAACACTCCCAAACACAAACTAAACAACATAGTATATTCTGTCCAGTGCAGCGAGGAATATTCAGACCTCTACATTGGAGAGACCAAACAGTCACTCCATAAATGCATGGCACAACGTAGAAGGACCACGTCATCAGGACAAGGTGACAGCTTGAGCAGAAATGATTATGGAGCTGTGTTTGCATGATAATTCCATGACAAATACATAAACCATAACCATGGCATAAGTCTCTGCAACCTCTCTAACTTCCAAACATGGATTTGTGTTGCCATTTTAACCAGGAAACACTGCCATTGCCATTTCCATCCAGCGGGCCAAACGACCTCCACTCATTGAGGCAATAACAACCTCCTCATCCACCTAGTAATGGTGGATGAGCGAAAAAAAAAAACTGATAAAGGCCATTCGATGGGCTGAACCTTTAAAATGGTGATTTCCCAGGCATGTTGTCACCATCTGGCCTAATTTGCAGTTTTCAAAATGACTCAAAATGAAGTTTCCACTAGTTTGTGATAGAGAAATTAAACAGAAAAAAATGTAGCAAATTCACTCAAGAGTATAATTCCTCTGTGCTTCAAGTTTGATACAATTTCGTCATGCCTTTTGCCCTGATGGCCTCAACATCGTTTCAGTGACACACTGCAGTAAGAGAGTAAAGCGTGGGTTTACTGCCGTGTTTCATTTGCACTGTTTCCTCTGCAGAATTGCAGCGGTAACATTCTGCCACCCAGAAAAGCTCTTTGCATTAAGATCAAAGCACAAACAGTTCTAGCAAGACATAAAAGTTCTGAGAACAGAATCAAGACTTTGGAATTATGGAAATGATAACTGCCACATTATAGGGCCCTGTGTCCCACACAATTACTATAAGTCACTTTTACAACTCCTAATTAAGTCCCCTATAAATTCTTGATGCATCTGTGTACAGTGCTCTAAATCAAATGGCTACTGTTGACATCGGCTGGGCATATCCCGTATGGGGGGGAAAGATGAGGACGGGTTTTATACCCCACAATTTATTGAGCCTGCAAAGTATACAGCAGTAGGAATGATCCTATATGGAGAGGTACAGGCAAGGGCTATGCAAATGTGCCGTCTGGACTCTTCTGAGTGAGAGGCCGTAAACACAGCGGTCCAATCTATAACATGCTTCCTACTCGCCACTGTATCTCTACAAAAGTGCACCAAGACCTCCTTTTCAAATTGCAAACCTAGTTTTTTGATTGAATAGTTTACTAACAGCAATTTAATAATCACTGCATCGTCAGATGAGTAATTAATAATGACAAGGACACCTGTCAATGCTTTTCTGAAGCTCAAGAAAAAAAAAACGTCCTTCCTTAAGCAGAGCTGCTGTTGTACTGCGCTTTTCTGTCTGAACATATTTGGGGGTGTTGGTGGAACACTTGAAAGTGTCACCTTGGAAAATTAGGGAATAGTTTTTTTTTCCCCCACTTTATGGCATCTTAAAAATAAATGAACTATCATTTAATCAGGAAAATAATCTTCAGATTAACTGCTAATTATAATAATTGTTAGCCTATAGCCCTAATTAAAAGCCAGAGGCAGAATGAAAGGACAAAATCATCCAGATTTTTTTCTACGGCTCATTCTTGTATTTGTATTGCAGGTGCTGCACATGAGCAAGTTACTCTATGAATCCAGTCAGGGTTCAAACGAGTTTCTGCAGCGGTTTTAGCTGCTGGAGGGAAACACACCTTTTTGGACAAGCGTTTTGCAGAGCTTTTAACGGCAGTTGGAGGCTATTGTAATCAAAAACGATGTTCCGAGGCAATGTTTGATCACATCTGCATCTGACAGAATTTCTTTCTATTACACGACGAGCAGCACTGAGGTTGATTTTATATAAAAGACAGTAATTTCACTTTTTTGTTATTCCACAACATTGTTTGGGAAGTTAACAATATAACATTAAATTTTTCATCTGCCCACGTATCCATGCAAATCTCCATCCAACAGCCCACAGAAACAGGTTGTGGTGACAGTGATTGTGCTGTAGGAATGAGCAAACAGGTAACTGTTGAAAATTAAGCCGGAGACGGTATACACTCTGTGTGAGCATCGCTTTGGCTCTGGAGGTCTCTGATTGTGTAGATGTGCTTATTGTCCAGATGCATGTAGAGCCTCGCTGTCATGTTTTGCTGTCACAATTTTGACCCTTAGCAAATAATACTCATGTTCAGTCATTTGAGTTTCTATCCATCTATCGTGAACGTGTTGGATTAGTACTGCATTGCAGACAAATGTAATGTGATTACAATAACACGTTCCAAAGTAACAGTGAAATCAACACTGATAGCTAAACTTATCCTGAAAGCTTCAATGTGAAATGACAGATTGTTTTGTTCCTGAGGTTAAAGGTGTTTATCCTGATTGAAATTCTTGCAAATGGATTTGACTCCACTCGACTGTTTCACAGATCAAAAAAAGTGGATCACAGCACAAACTCATTGTGATTTGCAACCACGTGTTAGCAGCATTTGCTCAACAAATTAAAATATTATCTTGCATGATTATCAGTGTCAGACACTAATACGTGCCCAGTCAGGTTTAGCAAACAGATTCCCTCTGGCTTTGTGTTCGCTTTCACACTGCACCACCTCCTGCAGGTTTCTTCGCTGATTCCTCATTACTTCAGTGTGTTGCCTTATAGCTACATAACAAATGAGAACAGGCTGCACACCTGCCTGGCAGTCACTCAGGTACCGTATGTGTTCTCGCATGACATCAAATGGTGTACGTGGACTTTATTCTGTTTAGCTGACCGAGAACTGAAACAACTTATTTTTGGAGAAACCCCCCCCCCCCCCCTCTAATGCTTACATTGGTTGTTGAAGTTCATTAGAATTCTTAGAATGGCTTCAGGTTTAGCCTGCCATGTACAGCCCAGCTTGACATGTGCATAAACCAGCACCTCACCATTTGTATCTAATGTAAAGCAGCTAGCCTCATCCCAGGCCTTCAAGAAGTCTTTTCCCCCCACATGGAATAATTATAGTTTGAATTGCTGCCCCCAGATGCATAAAGAGGGCCCCTATTATCTCCATTGTGCTAGCAAGTGCACTGTCTGTATTGTCCTGATCATGTGTTTCAGATTAAAGTCCATTAAAAGTACCCAGGGAGGGCGGGCTCGCTGCAGCTCAGTGGAGCGCGGCAGAGCTGTCGCAGCTCAGGACAAGGAGCTGAGCACTAAAGATACCTGCCATCTGGAGAGTCATTGGGTTGAGAAATGCACTGCAGCAGCTGAGCAACATCTTTGGCTCGGGCTCAACGCCACCTTTCAGACAAAAGCCCGGTGCACAGAAGTGGATGTGTTCGAATAGATGCCGTGATGGATTTGTTTGGAAGAGTTCTGTTCTGTTATCAGTGGTCATTTAACGCCACAGCTATAAATTCAGTGTATATGCCCTATTCTCATTAATGATAAGCCACGTGCAAACAAGGATCCAAACAACTGCAGTTACACCATATGTTTGATAATGGCTACTGCTGTTGCTTATCTACATGGATACGACATGTAACCAAAGATTTCATGTTACAGAAAAACTAAACTGCAGCTTCACACATAGCTTTGTTATCAAAGCTCTGTGACTATGTGGAACTTGAAATGATCTGGAAAGACTTTATATCGTAAAGCATTCCAAAATATCGGCTGGTACAGAGAGTCAATAGTTCTATTTGCACTCTAATTACATACAAACACATTTAGAAGGCAAACTATTCCACTGGTCACCTTTTGAATGGCCTCACCTGGTAACTGAAAATCCTCCCAGGTGCAATCCTCATGAGACTGAGTAAGAAAAGACTGCAAAGACTTGCTTACTTCGTTTTGGAGGCATTGGGTGCATTAACTGGTTTTGAAGAGGTCTTTAATTAAAAGCCAGAAACCACAAAGCCTCACAATGGTGCCTTTAGTCATCGGTAAGACAGGAAAAGTAATGTGACAATGAAGGCGACCTAATACATTTCTATTTGGGTCAAGTTACTTTTTCATGATTCGTGGTTCAAAATAATTCTTATTTATCTTCAGCTGAGATTTACACTGCAAATAAATGCTCCAGTACTTGTGCTGGGTGTTGGTGCAGAACCTCAGTTCATCCACTGTGGCCACCTGCTAAACTACAGATGCTACCAAAAACAACATCTGTCAGCTTGTGAAGAACGTATAGCAGAACAAGCTGGATACGTTGGCTCTCTCTGCGTACACCGTCAAACACATGCACCGGCCCACTCACTCGAACTGTCGAAGGTTGTAGAAGCTTTTCTGGCATATGTTACTATTGTTTCAAAAAAAATAAGGCTACTAAATATCAGAATGAATCATTTTTCCTACTGAAAATTTGCATTTTTAATTAAACTGCAAGGAAAATTAAAGACGCCTGCTTGAAAGTCTTCTTCACTGTAATCACATTGACACAATAATAATTTTATCACAAGCAGAACGGTTTCTGCTCTATGAAACTTTTAACCTTTAGTGTGCATGTGTCATATATCAGAGGTTTACATAAGGAATTGTATTTAGTTGCCAAAGGATTACAATGGCAGAGAATGAGCCAGCATTTGTAGACTCAGTGCAGAATTTCCTATCCGACAAGGTTTGCACTAAAGGAGCTCATCTCGAAGAGGACACTTCAGCAGCCAAATCTATGGTCACACACACACAACAACATTGCCCATATTAGGAGTGGTAAAATGTGACGAATGCAAATTCATTTTGTGGAGGTGATGCAAATGAAAAAGAAATAAAAAAAGAGTAATCCTGAATAATGTCTTCTCTCGCTCCCTCTGAATACTTTATGGAGTCTGATGTCCCCGTTGCATATCTGAAAACGTTTAGCCAGGATACGATTCAGCGAGAAATAATTAACAGCATAAATTTGCATCGTTAGGGTGGATTAAGTCAAACAATGTTTGCATATTGAAGGACTGAAGGGACTGCGTGGCTCTCTCAGAAAGGCGGTTATGCCACTTTCTTCCTTGTTGTAGGTGGGCTGTCGGCTTCCCACGGGAGCACGTAGTGAAGAATATTCCTACTTTGTCTGGGAAGTGAGCATGGAGACATATTTTTAGTTTTGTTTGAGCCTTCAAAAGAAAAAGCGTTAGAGCACATTGTGTAATTCAAATGTATGTGGAAGAGAGGAGAAGAGAAGCTGTTCCCAGCAGCGCTGTTATCCTCTGAGCTTCTCCCAGTCACAACCTTAGCAGCTAAACAAAAGTACCCATTTTACTTGACAGAGCATTTTGCTATTTCCCAAGATCGTGTCGCTGATTCTCGCTCTTAAATATAAAACCCTGACCATATCAGACAGCGGATCCAGATGTGTCTGCACCTGTTTTGTGCTTTACTGTAAAGAATCCACAGAAAAAACAAACCAAAAAGAAGAAATAAGACAGACAAAACACTGGTGCATTCCTCCAAAACTAACAACTTTTGAAAGGTTGATTAGTTTTGGAGGAATGTATAAAAAGACAAAGAATGACATTCCACATTTAAAATGCGTTTGCAGCACGGACACACGGCTGGATGAGTCTGTTGGGAAGCCCCGGGGTCAAATCTTGCTGTTGGGCCTCAAATGGCTCACACGATGTGAACATCTTCACTCTGTCGTGGGCCACACTCTGAAATAATGAATCATACCTGCCGCAGGTGTGTGACTAGGTTTTTCTAATTACATTTGAGATAAAATATTTTAAGAATATCAGCAGTAGGAGGAAAATGTTTATTTCAGGTTCATTTTTGACATAGTGAGTTGTTCTGCAAGCCAGAGCTATAACATTAAGTGTAACTGAAACATAAAGTACTTGTAATTTCTAAAAAATGATGACAAATCTTATAAAACAAAGTAGTCTGGGGCCTTAGAAGGGACCGAAACCATTTTTCCTACCAACCGTGATATTTAACACTGGTCACAGTAGTTTGGTATTTTAACAAATGTGTTGAAAGTTTCATTTTTTTAGTGTTAGGAAGCAGCACTGTTTTGCTTTTCCTTTGCCAGTCAGTACAGAGATGTGCAATATTTTCCTCTTAATGTCACAGAGCCTTATAAACTGAGAACCAGCAAATAGATCTCCTCCACTTTTCAGCAATTGTAGAAGCAATTTGTGTTTGAATGGTTTAGTGTTCAGTGTTTTTTTTTGATGGCATACAGCCTGTGGAGTCCAGGCCCATCTCTAAAGGTCTGTGTGCCCCCACAGCTAAAGTCTGCTGACATAACTAGAAAAACCGGCGAGGACACGGAGCCCACCGGGCCTGAGCCGCTTGGTGACTGACACCTAGCACAATGATTTTGTGCAATTTAGACTTTGGGAAGTACCCCCCATGTTTCTTGTGAACCAGAAAGAAATTAATCCATCACGTTGTGCAGCTAGCTTTGAAGCATGATTTCACTCAAATACTGCAAAACAAATGGAAACCTGACAATCTGGACATGTCCCAGTGTACGGGTTAGTAATTCTATGGTCTTCCCACTTGCAGCACTATTCTCAATACAAGTTTGTAATCTTACTGTGAATCTTGGGCTACGTCCACACGTACGCGGGTAGTTTTTGAAACGTGTAGCTTTTTCTACACGTTTGGGCTTTTCGTCCTCATATAAAAACAAAAAGTTTTTATAGTTTGGAGTTTTCAGTGATCCAAAACGCTATTTACGCGTGGACGAGGAAAACAGAGATTTAGTCACGCTCCACGTTATTGTTTACATGAGTTTCTACAATGGCTGATAGAGACAAATTACTGTTAATCTATCTGCAGTTTTATAAGCAGTGCCTACATTTAGAAAGACAGAGGAGTCGGAGAGAACTTCGGATGTGGCTTCTACATTCAACACAGACGCTCTCACAACCCAAGTCCGGACGCCAACGTCATTGTCAGTTTTGGACGAGACTGGGTCGGACGACCGCTTGGTGGGAAAACTTTGAAAGCGAGGTGGTTCTGTGATATTGAAGAATAACTTCGCCTCACCCTCTGTGCACCGGAGGACTCATTTCTGCTTCTATGCACCATCTTGTTTACTCTTTCCCTCCCAGGCTTCCAGACTTCTGTAGGCCAACGTTTCTACACGGTTAGGATTATATCGCCACCTGCTGCTTTGGCATGTTCTTGACAGCCTTGACTTTGTTTTTTCTGTCTACATGTGGATGGAGATATTTTTTCCCAAACTGCATGTGTGGACAGGATTTTTTTTGGTATGAAAATGGAAAATCTCAGTTTTCAAAAATACCCGTGTACATGTGGACGTAGCCTTAGCTCGTTACACCTGGTTGTGGATTCAGTGAGTATGAATGCCCGTGAGTTAAACCAAAATTAAAGTTAAAGACAAATCAGACTGTATTTCTTTTAAATGTTCAAATCCTGCTTTACATTAACTGTCTGCCTGCTTTTCTGTTGTTTATTCTTGAAGGTTTTTTTCTTGTTTAGTTGCTTTGTTCCTCGTCACAGTTCTGCGGCGAGCCTTTCTAGGTGTTCTAACACCTAGAAAACAGACAACAGAAGCAGTGAAATAGCACTTAATTATCACCACTATGTGATGTGAGCAATCCAGGTACTGGTCTAAGAATGAGTAACTCGTTTTGTTAGATCTCCTCATGTCATTTCGAGCACTAACAGTTCTTGCAGTTCAAGGTCACCCTGTACTGTATTTGGAGGTAACTTGAGTGCACTTCATGTACCTGTAAAGAGTTTGTTTTTTACCATTCTTCTGATGAACTGAATCGTGACATAATTACATCACCGTCATGTAACACGAATGCATCGCTTTGAGATTCGTACCTACTCGCATGAACAGATGAACAGATGTGCACTTGAACCCTAATCCTGTGAAGGTGATAGCCGTGCCAACAGATGACTCCTGGAAGACTTTGTAACTTCTTTAGGGAACAAATGTCACCAACAACATTACCTCAACTGAAAATGACTCTGTCAACTTAACTCAGTCATCACCATTAGTCAAGCGGAAGAGTAATTCAGCTCATCCCCATTACACATAAGACAACAATATGGTACGGGGACGTGATTAGGTGCAGAGGGGGAGAAAGTGATGAAGAGCTCACTGAAATGAGATTGGATTTAAACAAGTACCGCTACTGTCCTGAGGCCTTTACATGGATGCTCTTTGAGAGGATAGGTGGATTCTGCATAATGATGAGACACTTAGTTTCCCTACTGTGGAGATTTATGGGCTCTGAGGCCTGTTACGATCATTAGGGGGATTGTGAAAGAAAAAAGGAAATGGGTTTGAGACTATATGGGCTTGGGAGGAGCTGGAAATTGCACACAGTTTTTTTCTTTTTTCTGGTAACACAGCACTTTTGAACCATAAATCTTTGATCCTCTCCTCCCTATTTGTGCAATGACATTTTGTAATGTAAGACTCCCTGTAATTTCACACTCCAATTAGTAAATTACTTATGTTGTTCTAGAATGCAAGCCTTGGGGCGCTAATAAACAAACAGGTCACAGCCTGGGGGGATTAATGGAAGAAAACCTGTTTTAAAACTATTTTTCACAAGTTGAATAAAAATTTGAGGCGTTTGAGGTCAGTCAAGCAACCTGAAACCTAATACAATGAACAACAGTGAACAAAGAAGAAAGAAAATGGAAAAAACTTGTTGAAACAGCAGCGTAATTTTTTGCATAATGCCTGCAAGTAGAACCGAAGAAAGTTGAATCAATAGTTATAATTTCTCTGGCAAGGGCTATACAAACATCAGCAAAATTTTACACCGCTAAAGCTGAATGAACGGCAATCATTAGGCAATTGGAGCACACTGAATAATTCATTCTGCATAATCAGCTTCATCAACAGAAACATTTGCTTTTATGTTAGCCGGGGTAGATTTACTACAGAAAAGGGGATACCATTGCCCTGATGGCTCTGGGGGATTATTTTAGTTTTGCATATTGGAGGTTTATTATACGAGGAAGCACAAGGAAACCAAACCATGGATTGCATGTGGTTTTTGTTATTGTTTCCCAAACCTGTCCTAAAGTTCCAAATGTCAAAAAAGCTTCCAGCAGACAGAATTTGCCCAGGCGGGCTTCAGCTAAGCCAAACTTCAGCTACACAACCAAAAAGCAGCAAAGGAAAAAAATCTTTCAACCTCGGTGTTTCATGTAGTGCAAAACATCTCCATTTGTGTTTTAATTAATGCTATATTAAAATTCCCAGCACTAACATTGTCCAGCATTTCCTCTTACAGCGTGCTTAGACACCAAAACACTACTTGGTTAGTTTTAGAGGAAAAGATGCCAAATAGCTGAAATGAGATCTGTCTCACCTGTGCTCTCATTCAGAAACCAGTGGCATAAAACAGGCAGAAAATTGTCTTTTATTTCCTACATGTTTATACATTCACTTCAGCTCAGTGTGAGTAAATATGCTGCGTTTTGCTATCATTTAATGTTCTATTATAGGAAGCATTAAAACAGCTATAGTACTATTACATGTTAAAAAAGGAAACACATTGGAAGTAAATATACAGGCAGTGGCTTTGTCACGACACCACTAAACCCCTACATGTAAAATGCATAAACTTCTCAGTGAATTCTACAGCAGTGTGCCGGGGCTGCTGGAACTAAAAATACATAACTAATATGAAATGCTATTAAAAGACCAAGAACATCTCTCTGCAGTCATACTGAGGCAGAGAAGAAACTACAGGCTCATTGTCATTAAAAAGGAGTTGCATTCACTGTACTGCTCTCTCTGCTGGCTGAGTGAGCTGTCTACAAAGTGACACATGGTTCATGTTCAGTAGTCACTGTGTCACCAAAATGCAGAGCAGAGGTAGGGGAACCTGCAGGTTTAGATGTGTCCTTGATCCAGCACAGCTGATGTAAATGGCTAAATTACCTCCTCAACATGTCTTGAAGTTCTCCAGAAGCCTGCGAATGAACTAATCATGTGATTCAGGTGTGTTGACCCAGGGTGAGATCTAAAACCTGCAGGACACGGCCCTCGAGGCCTGGAGTTGCCCACCCCGATGTAGGGCATTCCTTTACTGTATGACGTTTGTCACGGTCAAGAAAAATTAGGAAATATTATTCACTCTATTTTCAGAAAGTTGTTTGATGTATTTTCTAATTTAAAAAGTATTCCAAAGCACATTTTTTACCTAACATAGTAACTGATCGCCAGGATCCCCCTGATGTGAAAAACACTACTGTACGTGAGTGAAGAGGCATGCATGCATGTATGTATGCCTCTCTGTTTGTTTGTTTTTGTCTGTTTTGTTCTTTTCTGTGTTACATTATTTTCTCAAAAATATGATTTTCTTTGTCTATTTATGTCTAAAATGTTGAGATTTAGATTCAGTTCTTTATTGGCCGTGTCAGGTTGCAACTTGAACTCATATTTCACTTGGTCTACTGAGTTTGGAGCTTTTTTTAGTACAAGGAAAAACACGTGATTGCAAGAAGGGACAACAATTCACTGAAAATATAAGTTAGTAGCTCCTGGTCCTCCTGGTCCAGATATTCTGGATGCTTCAAAAGTTGAAATCCAATCCTGGCTGAAATAAATGTCATAATTGCCTGTAGTCCAAAAATCTTGACTGCTTTCAGCCAAAGAAGAGCTCAGAGTGACGAGAGTAGTGGCTGATACAGTTTGTCACATCATCCTCCACCCAGCAAATGCATATACAAACAATCAAAGTGCTTGGCTGTTCCCTTTGTGGAAGTGTTAAACACAAAAAGTTTTATTTCATATCAGACTCTGGCTCAGCTGCAGTGTCAGAGGGGCAGATGATGAGGGAAAACAGTTTGATGACTGGTAAACAAGCCAGCAATCAGTTCAGCTGATATCTATTCATCTGTTGCCACACCGGCAGACGATGCCAGTGAAGCTCTTCTAACAGCTAGAAACGACTTATTTAATAAGAATTCAAGCATGATCCATCAATCTTCATTTGGTCTCATTTACTGGTTCATTTCCTTCCACTTCCTTCCCTTCGACCTCACACGCACACACCTGGAAATACCCCCGTAACATTCGGCCTCTTTTCTTTATCAACCACACGCGACAGCTTGGTTCCTCTTCCACAGAACACCGTAAGAGGAGCGAGAGGCCCACAGAGTCCCAGTGGCCACGTTAGAGATATGTAAAGGTCACTACAGATGTTTAAATATCAAAGGCTTCTGCTTTAGCTGGGGAACTCTCAGCATCTTCAGAGGACAAACAGTGTTTACCAAGAACACGGAGGTTTGTCTTCGTGCCCACGACGTTACCTGATCTTTGAATATAATGATGGAATTAACGATTGTACGTGTTGTTACTAAAAATGTCAAAGCTGACAAATTAATGTGTTTACCTGATTTCTAAACAGCTTCCAAGACAAATTTTAACAACGTTTCTGTGGTTGATTTCAAAATCAAAGTGATTTTCTTTATTGTTCATCTTTTGTCACTTAAATATGTAACGCTGAGTACAATGAATACCTTCCAGTGTCTGAAAATGTGTACTATTAGCTCTTTCCTTGACTGTGGCTGTAGAGGATATGGAATGAACTATGAGTCAGGTGCTGAGAGAACCAGCAGCTCAGTCCACAGTGTTGCACCTGAGCGATGATGAGGGTTGTGGGCGGATAATCGCTTGTAACATACGCACAGAATCTGTAGATAAAGTAACCGGTTGGTGGTACTGCAAGCTCCCTGGTTACCAGCTATTGTCTAATCAGAGTCGATGATAAGTTTGAAGAGACTTTGGGAACAAGGAGTTTAAGAACTTTTTTAAAAATACAGATTTGTGCCCATTAGATATTTACTAAGAACAGTTTCTTATCATCTTATTATTTCTTATAATAACTAAAAAAAACAAAACCAAACTGGCAGACAAGCGCATTGGTTAGAGCTCACTCATTGGTTTATTAGAGTCACACCAAGGCCGATATAGATGATAATGCCTTTGATGAATCAAACACCAAGGGAGATCACGTGACCCGTCGGCAGGAATGCCAGCGTAGTTTTTAGCTCTGCACACATTGTCACTGTTTATCACTATCCTGTCATATAAATTAGTTATCTCGACGCCGATCCCACTATGGACACCTCTTCAACCAGAGACTCACGGAAAAGGGAGATTGCTCAGTCTCCCTTAAAGAAAAAGTTTAAAGATTCCTCCGTCACTAAGGAAGACCTCGACGAGGCTATTGCTAACGGTGTGAAGCTAGCACTTCAGGAACAACAAAAGTCCCTCGATTCAGTGGTTGCCTCGGCAGTCAGGGAAGCTATGGACTCTATCTTGATTCCTGCTCTGCGCGACTTACGCACAGACCTTCAAAAGACCAATGAAGTGGTAAATAATGTTAGCGGGGAAATCGAGAGGGTAGCTGCGATGGCTAAACGCACTCAAGACCGAGTGGACTCAGTGCAAGCCGCCGCGTGTGAGGACAGACGATCGGTTATCGATCTGAAGAAACAACTCGACCTTCTCACGACAAAGCTTACAGATCTGGAGGACAGGGGTCGCAGGAATAACATCAGGCTTGTTGGCTTACCTGAAATGCTGGAGGGCTCGGATACAGTTGGCTACATTAAGGCTAATCTCCCCAAGTGGATTCCGTCGTTGGAGGGGCGCGACATCGACATCGAACGAGCGCATCGGGTGTACGACGGCCGCGATACTAATACCAAGAAGCCTCGCACCCTAATCTTCAGATTATTACGGTGGCAGGACAGATCGGCAATTCTCAAAGGGGCACGCAAAGCATATCCAGTGAAGCATGCCACCAACACCACTCTTCTTTTCTTCCCTGACTTCAGTCCGACTACAACAGCAAAGAGGAAGAGTTTCTCTCCTGTCATGAAGAAGGCTACGGCTATGGGCCTGGAACCATTCCTCATTTACCCCGCCGTGATGAAGATAGAGCACGGTGGTAAGAAGATGGCATTCGAATCCCCTCAACTGGCAGAAGATTTCATTAACTCCCTGCCGCGAAAGCTGAATCCTGCAACGCCGCAGTGTGTTGATGGGGCCCCCGCTTTTCCTCCCGATCTAAACAGCGCGGCCAACGACGCTGGCAATCAGCATGCAGGAGAAGGCAACTTAGTGGACATGAATGACTGAACGCCGGTTAGTTGACCTGTTTTAGTTGCAGCAGGCCTCAACTAGGTTGACGGCAGGATCACTTTCATGGGTTAAGGTTGGTTACATTTAATTTAGCGACTTGCTTCGCCCCTACCGGGGGTACTTTTTTTTTTTTTATTTATTTTATTGTATTTTATCTTATCTTATTTTGTGTATGTATGTATGTATATGTGTATGTGTGTATATATGTATATGCATGTGTATGTGTATGTGCATGTATGTATATATTTATATATATGTATTTATTTATTTTTTTTAATTATTTATTTTACTTTTCTTTGAGCTTATCATGGTCACATATTTGCTGGCTGTTGTTACTGTACGTATATAAGATACATTTGTATTTTATTTTGTTTTTGTTGCAAATATTCATATTTTATATTCTTTTTTTTTTTTTTTTTTCTTCTCGCTAAATAAGATAATTTCACTCAGTCGGGAGGGTGTGGGATATACTTACCCACTTAATTTCCGTTGACTATGTGTGCACGTCTGACCCTCAAGTTTTTTGTGTTGGAGTGGAAGGACCGGTTACGAATCAATCAGAAGTTTGTGTTTTAGCAGACCTATGGAGGGAGCTCTGTGCGGTCTGCACCAGTTTTTGTATATAGTTTTTTCCTCCCCTGTCCCCTCCCTTGCAGACATATCTCTATGCAAAGTTATAATTCCAGTAGCATTAGTGAAACATTGCAGTACCTGGCAGGGGTATGGTGGCCTTGTATTTTACTACACACTGACGTTCCTCTCTTGCTATCTTCACATTGGGACCATTCTTGGACACTTGCCGTACCGATGCTACCATTGATTATTCTGTCACTTAACGTTAATGGTCTTAACTCCGCTATTAAGCGGACACGTGTCCTTGAGTACCTATACCGTAAAAACGCTGACATTGCTTTAATCCAAGAAACACATCTGAAACAAGGTGATGTGGCACGTTTTCAAAACAAACACTACAAACTACTAGCTTCGTCCTCTGCCCCAAATAAAACCAAGGGTGTCTGTATCTTGCTGAAGAGAAAATTCGACCTTACTACCAGGTATAGCACGAGTGATGAAAACGGCCGGCTGGCACTTGTAAGTGGCAGTATCTTAAACCATAAACTGGTATTCGTATCTGTATACTGTCCAAATGAGCCAGACAGGGACTTTTTTACTTATATTGCCAATACACTATTAGAATACAATGATTATTCCATAGTGTTGGGTGGAGACTTCAATGCTGTCGTCAACCCCGTTTTAGATAAATCTCATCCAGATGCAGTAGCTAATCTCTCATCTTCTCTGTTGAATACACTTATAAAAGATCTTAATCTCATCGACCTTTGGCGGATGCAGAATTTCGACATTAGGGATTATACATTCTTTTCTAATAGACATAAGACATTCTCTAGGATAGACTACGTTTTTGTTAGTCCTTCCTTAGTTTCAGGTGATACATCTATTTCTATTCAGCCAATCTTGATATCGGATCATTCAGCTTTGTTATGCTCTGTCGATCTGCCCAATTTAAAGAATAGGGCCCCCAGGTGGCGCTTTAATACGTCCCTATTAACAAACTCTACCTTTCTCAGCCTGCTTAAGCTCCAGCTGAAGGATTTTTTGGATATCAACGCTAATGAGGATATCGACCCACAAGTCTTATGGGAGACTACAAAATGTTTCATTCGTGGCTTTTCCATCTCATTCTCCTCCATGTTGGCAAAAACAAAACGTGCTCAGGTGTCCAATCTAGAAAATCAGGTGGAATCTTTACAGAATCTGCAAAAACTAAGCCGGTCAGACGATCAGTCTACACTCCTAGCTTCACTAAAAGAAGAATATGATGCAATAACCTTGTCCAAAGCAGAGTTCATCTTGCATAGAACTAGACAGAAGTACTATTTTGAATCAGAGCGTCCTAGTCATTTGTTGGCACTTATGCTTAAAGAATGTGAAACAAGGGCACATATTCCAGCTATAACAGCTGCAAACGGTAAAATTACGACAAATCCCCAGTCCATTAACACCACTTTCTCGTCATTTTTTGTAAATCTGTATAAATCAGATATCAATTTTAAGGATACTATCTGTAATAGCTTTCTCGAGAATCTGGATCTACCTCATATTCCACAAGCAGATCAGGATGAGCTAGAGGCCCCATTAACTCTAGATGAGCTGCATAGAGCGCTGAAAGACCTTAACAAAGGTAAATCACCTGGACTGGATGGCCTTCCGCCAGAACTATTTCTAGAACTTTGGGATACAATAGGCTCGCTCATGCTCGGCTCATTTAATTTTGCAATCCGGAACGGGTCTTTCCATAGAGACCAGAAAACAGCACTTATTACCCTTCTCTTAAAAAAGGGAAAGGACCCTCTTGAGTGCTCTAGTTTCAGACCGATATCTCTGCTCACAACTGATCTTAAAGTATTTGCAAAAGCTCTCGCATTGCGCCTGGAAAGAGTTATCCATGTTTTGGTCAATGCAGACCAGACAGGATTTATCCGAGGGCGGCTTGCATCTGATAACATAAGACGGCTGTTGCACATCATAGATGCCGCTAACAGCTATCAAAATCCATGTGCAGTATTTTCACTTGATGCAGAAAAAGCCTTTGATAGGCTAGAGTGGGACTATATGTGGATGGTATTAAAACACTTTGGGTTTGAGCAGAAATTTGTTGCTATGATTCAAACACTATATCACTCACCTCTTGCTAGTGTCTTAACAGGGGACCTGGTCTCTCCCCCTTTCACGCTGCAGCGTGGAACGAGGCAGGGTTGCCCTCTCTCTCCTCTCCTGTTCTGCCTCTCTCTAGAGCCCTTAGCACAAGCCATTAGACAGTCCACGATTTCTCCCATAAGAATTGGTGGTCATAATCATATCATATCTCTATATGCGGATGATATTATTCTGTTTTTGGACAACTATGAGACGTCCATCCATCCATTGATTAAAAACTTTGACCATTTCAGCTCTCTATCTGGCTACAAAATAAACTGGTCGAAATCTGCTTTGATGCCTTTGAACGATAAAGCTACGAAAGTTTCCTTACCCGGTTGTGTTCAGATCAAAAGCACTTTTACTTATCTGGGCATTTCAATTCATAATAGTATTCCAAAGATAATCAAGGAGAATTTTACTACTATGCTAAATAAGATCAAATCCGACTTTCAAAGATGGGACAATTTAAAAACTTCGCTTCAGGGTAGAATCAACACAGTAAAGATGAACATACTGCCACGGCTTAACTTCCTTTTTTTTATGTTGCCACTCTCTCCTCCTCTAACTTATTTTAAAGACATACACTCTGCGGTGTCTAAATTTATTTGGAATGGCAAAAGGCCTAGGATACGTTTGTCAACATTGCAGCGGCCCAAATTGTTTGGTGGCCTGGCAGTACCAAACTTTGAGTTTTATTACTGGTCATTCCAAATCAGGGCGCTTAGTACGTGGGTCAACCCAGAGACTACTACTGCGTGGAAAATGATCGAATCCGCCAAGGCAGCACCGCATAGACTACAAGATCTTCTGTTTGCTAATGTTCCCGCCAATACGCTCTACAACAACAACGAATTTGGACCTATTATTGCCAACTCTATACAGGTATGGAGGAAGATAGAACGGCGGCTGGGTGCTCCAGTTAAATTTTGTAAAAGCTCACCACTCTGGCATAATTTAAAATTACTATGTGGCAGCCGACCATTTGTTCAACCCTCTTGGTTCTCACTCGGGATAAACCTTTTTGATGATCTATTCAACGCCCAAGGCCTTTGCTCATTTCAGGACTTAAGGACACGTTTTTCTCTTCCTGCATCTTCTTACTTTGTATATCTGCAGCTCAGATCAGCTTTAAAAGCATACGGTGTCCCCTGGGACTCTCCTCTTCCCTCTCATCCCATGTTGGACTGGATCCTGCCTAAATCTGGCAGACCCTCTGTTTCCAAAATCTACAACAAATTAGCTGAACATGGTATGAAGTCCCTGCCCATTGAATCTATTTGGGTCAGGGAACTGGGAGAACTACAGGTTACTATAGACTGGGATACAGTGTGGTCTAATCTGAGTTTGACTTCTAAGAACCTGGCGCATCAATTAATTCATTTCAAAACCATACACAGAACATACATTACGCCCTATAGGAGGTTCCAGATGAAACTACAGGCTACGTATTACTGTCACATCTGCAATGATTCATCACCTGGCACGTTTTTGCACATGTTTTGGGACTGTCCTGTGGTATCCGATTTTTGGGTCTTTGTGAACTCTGTGTTATCTGAGGTACTGGAAGTTTTTTATGTTCCCAATCCTGGTCTTTGTCTCCTTAATGATACCTCTGAAATCTCCTTAAAACAAATGCAATGCAAAATGTTGTTCGCTGGATTTACATCCGCAAAGAAGACTATTACAAAGCAATGGTTCTGTCCTGACATTTGTATGGAATCATTCTGGAGACGATGTCTTATCCGTGTTATTGGTTTTGAACATACCACAGCAAAATTAAATAAAGCTCGACCCACGACTGTTGACGCTTGGAAAATCTTCTCATCCAGAGTTATCTCCTGGAAGAGGCAATAATTGGTTTTAACTTTGTGTTTTTGTGTCTTTTCTTTGCTGTCCCTATGCCTTGTTTGCTAATGTTTGCTTTGCTACTGCAGTTTACAGTTGTGCTGTATATGTCTGTACCCCCCCAACCCCGTTTTAAATCAATAAAATGTTGATCACAAAAAAAATCAAACACCAAGCAGCACTATCCAGCAGCGGCTGTTCCCATGAAATTATATATGAAGAGCTGAGCAAAGTCTTTAATGAGGTCTCTCAAGTAACAGAAAAGTTTGTTTCTCTTCATTCCTGTCTCCATTGTTGGCTTGGCAGCACACCTCCATCTGCTGTTTTGACGACGGAGTGACAATACATATCTGCTACTCCATCAGAACGAACTGCTCCATCTGTTCCGCCTGCCTCTCTTTGCCATGTACCGTCAGCGCTTCGCTGTATCCATCATCGTCTCTTTGATTTCAGAGCTCCGTTCTCCGTTTAATCATGCCAGACGCAGAAAAGCACAAACGTTTCCTGATGAATCAGGGCGATACTTGACCCGGTGTAATTCTCTCTTTTTCTTAAGTTCACGTTGTGAAGTTTTCACACGGGCCTACGCACTTGGACAGATGCACCTCCTACACAGTCCCTCGCTCGGTCTGAAGCATATTATGATGCATCTTGTTTGCTTGTGCTCTTTCGCTCCCTTTTGTTTGATAGCGAACACATTTCTACAAACAGATTATGACTCCAAATATCATACCATTGCCTTCTTTCCCCCCCCCATTCTTAATGCTAAGAACACTTCATCTGCTGTCTACAATTAACCTGTCAAAGACAGCTCCCTCTATGATCATTTAGCCATGATCTATTGTGTTATTACTATTTCACTTGGAGCCATCCATCACCTGACTAATGGCATTAATCCTTCCTTTTGTGGGAGACTGCCAGCTCAGTGCCATGGGGAGCTTTTGTTGAATCCCATGTGTTCTAGGTCAGTCTTAGTAATATAGTTGCAGTTCCCTGCTATAGCTGCCGCAGTCTTAATGGACTGCTGTTCCTCCAGTGGAAATACAAACACACAAATTAAGTGTTTGCCTGGACCTTGCGTCTGTCGTGTGCTGTCTCAGGGTAATGAAACTGTTGTGCGGTGTTTATATGCACCACATTTCCTTGTAGACAACTCTTTATGAGGTTAGAGCTGAGCCATGAAAGCCCCCATCCTTGTAAACCCAACGTGTGTTTGCTGGTACGAGGATGCACTGGTGGCTTTCTTTGTTTCTCTAAAGGCCAAATTTGGGTAGTTGCTGCTTGTGTTCAAAGGAAATTCAAGGATGGGGAATTTCAATTTGTCAGCATTAACTTGCGTTTCTGCAGGTGGTGAGACCAGCATGTAACACCGACTGGCTCTGTGCATTCGCATGCAACAGAGGTGTGCTGAGATGTCACAGCAGGCACCTGACAAGCACATTTTTAGAACATGAGAGCAAAACAAAAACATGTCAGTCATGGTTTGGCTCGTGGGCTTGCTGACACCAAATCATTTAAAATCTGTGATTACTAACAAAGACAAATATACATTTCATTCTGGGCCATATTTGAAAGGGACATTCAGTCATTGTTATATCAATCTTACTGGTACAGCTACTTCTACTAAGCCTGCATAGCCTCCCATAAACATTTTCATCCTTGACAACCTAAATACGTTACCTGGACCATGGCATGTATATAAAAATCTGCACTCAGATTCATTTTAATGGGCAGTAGTGGGTGAATGAACTATCAGTCTACCAAAAAGAAGTGCAAATGTATATTGAATGACAAACCTTAGTCTACATATCATTACATCATGTGCAAAAGGACCATAATGTGTTTATTTTGGTAGGAAATGGAAAGTAAATGCAATAATTTATAGAAACATGCAAACATACACAGAAATACAGCATGTAAATTATTATTTTATGCTTATTTATTCTATCCTGTTATTCTATTATTAATTTAGACTTTACCTAATATTTATTGATTTTATTCTTATTCATTTTTTAACCTTCTTACTCTATTTATATTTATATTTATATTGTATCCTGTTCTTATTTATTTTATCATTTTACCCTGTATATATCCTATTGTGTCATATCTCCAGTGTTTCCTCAGAGGGCGCTCTCTGCACCGGGGCTGTGATCGACTGTGGCTGCTGGGTCTCTGGGGGTCCTCTCAGCCTGACTCCCTCCTGCTGTGTGCCCAGCCTGGAGGCTGCGGTCTGTGACCGGCTCCCGGTACAGACGGCTCCCTGTTATAGTGTTTCCTCACTTGGCTCATGCGAGCCCAGCCCAATTTTTACTCTTTAAGTGTGCGCGCGCGTGTGTGTGTGTGTGTGTGTGTGGGGGGGGGGATATGTGTGTATTCACATCATTTATGTTAATGAGAGTGTGGGGAGTGAGTTGGAGGGTGGGGTGGGCTGCTTTTAACTATGTAAAGCACTTTGTGCTACATATTTTTTTTTTTGTATGAAAAGTGCTTTATAAATAAAGATTGATTGATTGATTGATTAAAGCAGAAAGTGTCATGGTTCTGGGTTTTTGCCCTGAACGCTTTACTCGTTCTTTCTAATTTATGAAACATTTATATTCAAGTTTTGTACTAGTGAGTTTTGAGATTTCTAGTCTTTAGTGCATGTGAGATGCATGTCTCCACGTCTTCATCCCCAGCCCCAGTGTCTAGTTCACTTGTCATAGTCTAAGTGTGGGGTTTGCTTCCTGTTTTACTGTCTTGTGTGTGTGATGTTCAGTTTTGCTTCCTCCGTCTCCTTAGTTATAATTCTGTTCAGCTGCGTCCCTACTTCCCTTAATCACCCTCCTGTGTATATGTTGTCTGCGTCTTCCACTGTTTGTCATCACGTTCTTCCTCACAGTGTGTGTAATCACTGTCTATTATTCTGTCGGCCCTGAGGCAGCTTTCTTGTCCTTTTTTGAAGTAGTCTGGAGGAACAGTTCCCCAGACTTCGAGACGGACATTTAAAGGTTTCTTTAGATGTTTGGTGCCCTTTGTCGTGCTTTCTGTCCCGCACTGTTTCAAAGAGCAGTGAGGTCCGACCTCAGGGAGGCCAGTCCATGCTTCATGTGGTTTTCACTGCATTGGGAGGATGTTTAAGATCCTTTTCATGCTGAAATTATAAAGCTGCTGCCAGCCCGATGCTTTCCAGCAAGGTGAATCAAAATCTGACCATACAGTACTTTTCTGTTTAAGATTCACTTTCAATTTTCACAGGATCTCCAGTTCCACCGGGAGAGAAGTAACCTCAAACCACGACAGCCTCCGCTGCTTTTTTTAAGAGTGGTATGAGGAACAGTTCCTCATACTAACATGATTTGAACCAAAAATTTTCATTTCGATTCATCTCTCCATCAGAGCTGTCGCCGCTGATTTTCAGTAGTGTAATTTAGCACATCTCAAATTACACTACAACGTTACGCTCTCAGTTATCCTGTGTAGTAAAAGATGATTTTCATTTTTTAAATCACGGTCCTACTTAGTAAAATCGACAATAAAGCTGTGCATGTTTTAGTGCATGACTGCCTTGGTTTTGCAGCCCCTGTCTGGTCTGCAAACTCCACCCAAAAAGGCTTAAGCTGGAGATTGAAGCAGGAACCTTCTTGCTCTGTGGTCTCTGTTAGCACGTTAGCATTCTAACCTTGTAATTTAGCAGTGTGCTAAACCTTTGGTCTACAGTGTACACTGTTATTTTTGAGTTTCACTTTCTTTAGTGACTAAAAGTTGGAACAGTTCTGTCCAGTTTTCTTGAAAAAATATTTAGGATGTAAATATATTTAGGATTCTCGATAACTTAATAAAAGGACGAGTAGTCTTGAGGAGCATAATTATGGTAATTAAAATAATTATGATCAATGAAAAATACTAGCTGGAAAATGATTCCCCTCTGCGATAGGTGGTAAATCCACATAAGGAGCCAACAGATTGTAGACAACCTTTGATTACAGTGTACAGCACTGTACTCGTCTCTGATGTAATTACTGGATGAGTTAATAACCACACAATCCATTAGAGAGTCAGGGCCTTGTCTCTCAAGTTTGCTGAAGCGTTAGCAGAGATATGGTAATTTCCATTGCATCAAACCTAGTGTTTACAAATCCCTACAGCTCCTCTGTTAATGCGATGCAAGGGAAGGTATCAGCAGTGTCCCTTAACTGCTACAAAATATCTACCAACACAACATTAGAAATATTATGGTATTTATAACAGCTAAAGGGCAAAAAGCACTCTCCTGGGTAAGTGAGAAAATTAGAGAAAACAGCTAGTTCTTGTCTGGCCCTTTGCTAGAAATTATTTTAGACAAGACATCCTAAAACTAGGGAATAAATAAGATGATTCCTATTTATTCTATGTGTGAAGCTTCTTCCCTTTACTGTTCTCCTGCATTAGCCTATTTATATAATTCTCTCACTTGGCAATAGCAACACTGCCCTATTCTCAGCAGCCAGCCTGGGACTACATCAGTTAGTAATTGTCTCCACAAACTCCTCGCAGCCGAGAGATACGAGCTTGAAAATGTGGCCAAGACTTCTAAATCTAAAAATATCTTAATTTACTCAAAGAGGGGTCTGACCTGAATGTTAATTTTAAAAAGTCATAAAAGGGAATCGACAATGACAACAAATACTTCAGTCAAGCCTGTTTGTCCTGACATGGATTCTTTCTCTAAAGAAAGTTAAATCCTCAGTGCTTCACTTAACCACAGCTAAGCACCAACTTACAGCTGATTAAATTCAGAGTGACCCAGTCTGAAAACTATTAGCTGGTTACAAGCTGAAAATGAGCATATTAAAGCTTATTGCTGCTGGCTCAACAGTGGAGATGAAGTGTCAAGGCTGTGAGGGGAATCAGGTTGAATTAGGGGACCAACAATATCTATGTAAACCGCTTTTAACTAAATAGATGGAGTGCACGTTCTTTATTTGCAACAACAGCCCTGGGGAGGTAGATGCAGCGCACAGATGACACATTCGGGAGGTGAATAAAAATGGGTCTAGCAGAGGTGATAATCACGACTGGGTCTTTTGCTCTGGGGGCCACGGAAGCCTGCGATGATGCAAATTATAGCCGTATTAGCCACAGTCTCCTAACACCTATAATCTTCCACACCCCGACACGGACGACCTTGATTTTGTTGAACTGCCAAATCCGTGTCCCATCCACCCCGGCCGTCTTGATCTTTCTGCTCTTCTGCTTGATGTGTATTCTGCCTTCACAAACAAGATCTATTTAATCCGTGAGATCAATAGTTGTTACTGCTATTGATCTTGTGAGATGTAAGGTGGGAGCACCTCATATTTTGTATAATGTAGCCTGCTAAGGGCTGTTTTTAATTAACATTAGGAAAGACTGTTTTCCAATCATGCTGCGGTGGTGACTGATGAGTCCTTTTTACTCTTCTCAAGCCATCGGAATAATTTTATGTTTTGCCCAGAACCTTGGCTGAAGGCGGGAAGCACCGCTCTTTCAAGTCAGCTCCCACCCAGACTTCACAGGGATTTGAACTTCTTGAACTTGGCTAGCCTGCTCATCTTAATACTTAATCTTATAGTCTAAAATAGCAGCTGCAGAATTTGGAGGTTTTACTTGGAGTTTAAATGCTCGAGCAATGTTTGGAGCTCAAACTAAAGTTGTGCTGCAGACGACTTTTTTACTTTTTCCTTCATACACAAATTTTATTAAATTCCAAAAACAGTCAAAAAGAGAAACTAAAAGTGGAGAGGATTATTTTCTTTAGAAAGAAATGTATTAGTACTGTGGTCCCCTGTTAGCAAGAAACAACAATTCCTAACTAGAAACTACATGATGAATGAGATGAATACAACACCCTTCATATGTGAAGCAGATTCTAAGAATCTGTCAGTACATCAGAAAATGAGGCTGATTCAAAATAATATCCTTTCAAAATAATTACAATGTATTTACAACAAAGTGCAGAATACATAATCAAATGTATGATTAAAGTAATCAAATCTCAGTACAACAATGACGATGATGCTTTGAAGCTCCAGTTAAAGATTCCAAGACATGGTGCTTTGAACCCTGCATAGAAATCTATGAAAGAATGTAATAATAGCAAGGACAGTGGTTGACCTCCCCCTGGATAAAAGAGCTGAAACTTATAAATACAAGCACAGAGTAGGCGTTCATGATCATTTCAGCTGTGTGGTGGCGGGCATGTCTACTCCGTTCATGGTGAAGATGTGAGCAGCTGTGCTTTTAAGAGTTTTTGGCTTACTGATGAATTAAGTGAGTTAATGTGTCATAACTGACGTGCAGAGGTCGAAGTTGAAGTAATTTGTGAAGGAAAAGCTACTGAGACTTTTTATGCATTATGAATTTGACTGGTTATTCTATACATTCTGCTTTTAGGTCCTGGAGATGGTGGAAAAGGCAATAAAGGTCTCTACCCAGTAACTTTGAACAATCTAAAAAAACTGTTAGGAAGCATCACCAACATGGCTGACAAAAAGCAACACTTGCTTGCAGAAAGACTTTGATCTTTGAACACAACACACACTGCTCTCATGGTTAACTCACGAGAAGTGGCATTAGGGATGGGTATCGAAATTCCCACTGTTTCAATTCCTTGGGATTGTTTGCCATTTTTGCAAACGATTCCCTTATTGATTCCAGTCGCCGCGAACGACGTCACCACGTTGCGGAGCGTCATTTACCTGACAGGAAACACGGCGGCTCAAACGATCAAAAGTTTGGTTATACTTTTCGAGAACGGATGACAACAGGGCAACTTGCAATACTTGCAAAGTAGATATTTCATTGAAGGAAACACTACGAATATGCAAAAGCATTTGCTCACAAAACACGCGATGACCTTAAATGAATGTCGTGTTTTTAATTCCGCTCCGGACTCGTGAATCTCAACCCAGCAGCAGCGGTAACGTTTGCACGTCCTCTCCCGTTAATGCGGCAGGTAAATAATCAACTAACAGTGCATATTATGTTAGCGCGATCTGCCTTATTACAAAACCTGCCATTACTGTGCATTCAGGTGACCATGATGAGAGAGACAGAGTCTGGCTCAGATGCTGCCAGTTCTCGCTGCAGTCTGCCGTAGCGTCTCCTTTCAGGCCAGGATAGACGAATGTCACCGAGCAGTGACTGAGTTTGTGGTCAAAGGCTTGCACCCATTTGCCACAGCAGGTGATTTTCAGTAAGTGAATGTGTTTAATTGTAGGCAGGGACATTACTGGATATTCTTGTGTAATTGCTACAGAATAATTTATGTTATACTTTGTTATTGCTACAGAAGAACATTAATTTTATTATTTTACATTTACATTTTTTTTCCTGGGGACCCTGTGACGCCCCATTGAAGAGCCGTAGGCTGGATCTCTTAAGCTCTCACTGTTGGGTTTGTAAGGCCATGTTACTCCTAAATTTGTCTCTTGTTCAAAGAGAAGGTATAAAACAAAGTTCTAAGCTAATCGACCTTAGTGTTCTCCTTTTTTAAAAAGAATCGATAAAGAATCGAATCGTTAAACAGAATCGAAAATGGAATTGTGAAAATCTTATCAATACCCATCCCTAAGTGGCATTATACTCAGCGTTTCTATTCCCCGTATGTCAGCAGAGTTGACTAAGCTATAGTAAAAAACCGTTCAGTGTAGATAACAATTATACAAATGTTGTGCATCTTGTTTGTTTGCCTTCATTTATGAACACAAAGCAATAACGTTATGAGCAAACAATCAAGTCTGGTGTAACAAACGTATTTTGAACTTTGAAAAATCAAAGAACTATTTAACCAAGAACGATCAGCAAAGAATACGCTGCACAGAGATTGTGGGGAATATACTTAATTTTATGGTTCCATTTTTGATGCATTTTACACCATTTCCAGTGAAGTACAAATTTACTAAAGTGACTTTATTTGAACAGAAACACACATGTGCCGGCTTGCTCGTTATTCTGAGAAATCCATGAACTGCAAAATCAGATTTTACTGACCCGTCTCTGAGGAAACCCTGCAACTTCAAATTAAACTTAAGTGCATGATCTATGATATAAGGAACTGTGACTGAGCAGCGCTTTCTCAGCATTGGCTTCAGTTGTAACAGAAAATTTGAATAAGAGAAACCAAGTAGTGAGACGTTATAAAGATTGGTGAGAGTTCAGCGGCGTCAAAGGACTCCATTGAACATATGCAGAAACACAGTGTTAGGTTTTGTATTGTTGATTGTCATTTATGCTTAGAAATATTTAACCATAGATGCTTAGAGGTGTATAATCAATTGTGTAGTGATAAGTTGTGTGATCTTTAACAGGCTACAGAGGCTTGGTGTGCATTCCACACCTACATCCTGGGAGCATGAGAGAGGTCATACCTTCTCTTATTGTTTTATGGTAGGATTAACGTAGTTACGTCTGTTTTAGTCTAAGTGCTTTTTGTGTATAAATGAACTGCTGGACTTCCTTACTGTGTTATCTAGGATGAGGGGGGGTCTACCCTCTTCCTGACCAAGGATGTTTGCTTGTGTGCTTTTATGACCCTTTGATCAGCAGTACCCCCCCCCCCCCCCCACACACACACACACACACACACACACACAGGCAAGGTACTCTGTGTGTGTATGTAGACATCACATGTTAATGAACCTATGCATATTCATGTAACCTCAATAAAAGGACAGTGGTACGGGAGAACGGACGAGAGCAACTGGGGTCAAGTGGAGGAACGGCACTCTGTCCGGTCTCTCCCGTGCACGAGTAACATGAAGAACTTTGCCTATTTGTGTCTTGCTTAGCAGTGTAATTATATTGTCTTCAACGTTCCAGCGGATGGGTTCAAGCTACAAACCTATCATTAATTGGTCCTTCGATGCCGGAGCCCTGGAATCGCATTCACCGAGGGGAGGAGGGACACGCTGAAAGACTGACGTCAGCCAGGAAGTTCCTGTGGATTCGCGGTTTGTCTTTTCTCCTCGATGAATGACGGTCGGCGGGATTCGGGCTGATATTACACTCTAAGCAACGGCAAGTAAGTTTAAAGAGGCCGACTCTATAACCGTGTCGTTGTGCAGTCTCCGCCACTGTGTGAGGCGTTGAGAAGTTCGCTGCTTTGTGGAGCGATAACTGGGTTTGTGTCCCGAAAAAGAGGTTTTGGTTAAATCGCCCAAGGGTCCCAAGCGTCCGGTGAGTGTCCGGTTTTGAAATCGCCCTGGGTGTGTGTCCCGAGCGTCCCTTCATTGGGTTTTGTCGCGCGAGTGGGTGAGCGCCCCACGACTGGGTCAGGGTCCCGAGCGGTCCGGTGTGAGTCCGGATTAGGCCTATTTTGTGTTGTTTTCGTTGTTGTCGTCGTCGCTGTTGTTGTTGTTGTGTGGGTGTGTGCGGAGCAGAACATGTGGTCTGTGACACCGACTGTTGTTGTTATCATGGGTTTCTAAGCAACCAAGAGTGAGTCGGAGGGAGACAGACGTTTGTGCTGGACTTTGCTCCTGGCAGCACAAAGTATTTATGTAATAAAGAGAGAGAGAGCGACGGCTCCACAGCTGCGTGGGTGCACGCGAATGCGGTCACGCGGGTTTCACGCGGACCTGAGCCGTGCGGTTAATCGCAGGCTTATAAATGGAAGAGATTAAGATGTTAAGAAGTTTTCAGAAAACACACCAGCCTTGAAGAGCGTGTGGAGAAGGCCAGCCCACATCAGCAGCTATGCTCCGGTGGGTGGCTGTCCCCCCACCCCTTGCTGACACAAAATGTTAACTCTTCAGCCTGTGTGCCAGACCATAGACGTAATTGAGGTGGATCGTTGTTAAAAGTAATCTACATTACGCTTGTGGTTGCTCAAATTCAGTACAATGACATATGAGGTGAAGTGATATAGGCAACTATTTAACCTAATGATGTGCATAGAGGCACTTGACCTGTGTGAAAGACTGTCGTCTTATTATGAACCATTGTTGAGATATACAGCACACCTGTGAAAACAACTAATATGCTGAACCCTGTATGAAACATCTAAAAGTACATGATGGAGAAGCTGTGTTGAATATGAAAGTGTAAGACTTCTGAGCTGATGAGCAAGCTACACGTTATCAGATCAAGAGCTGTCTGAGAACTACTCAAAGAGAGGGAAACAGAGCTATGAGTGTGCAGCGTTCCCGTGAGCAGTTTTCCTGCACCTTGACTTGTGTGTGTAGCATCAGCATCATGTTTTTGTTTATTTGTTTTGTTGGGTTAATAATAATTAAATAAACTGGTGATCATATTTATGGATCACCATGGCACATATCATCAGTCATGTGATTTATTTACGCAGATCACAAAGTGAGTGTGAATGTGTCTGACATCACAGTGTTTTTGTGCACTGTGCAAAAGTAATTGCCTTTGATTGTGAGTGAGAGCAGTGATTTTGCAGGTCGCCAGCTATTGTAAAAAAAAAAAAGAGTGAATAAGAGGGAGAATTTATATTGTAGGAAAAAAAATAATCATAGGAAAAAGGTTTTGTGTTGATCAACCAAAAAAAACAACTATAATTTCATTTTCTGCTTTTAAGAAAGGATTGTTCACACAAACACAGAGAGAGAGAGAGAGAGAGAGAGATGTGTGTTGATTAAGCAGCGATGATAATAATGAACATGTCTTAGTTTGTCACTTTCAGGTGAAAAGCAGACCTGAATCAATTTTCCACATGCAGCGGTCGGAAGAAAGTTATAGTTTAACATCATTGGAAACATTCAGGCCAAGTTTCTGGCTGACTTATTTACAGCGCCATGTGTCTCTCAACCTCACAAGCAAGTGCTCACTCCTCCCTGAAGAATGCAGCTCCAAAGAGCAATAACATGGCAGATAAAGACAGCAGCAAGTCCTGAGCAAAGAGTCCCAGCAAAGCAGCAGCAATGTGGACAGACAGCATCAAAGAAGAAGAGCAAACCCATCATCCTGACTGATCGGATGAATGGCACTGTGTCTACAACAAGCTGAAACTTCACTGTGCATGTGAAGAAAACGTTTGAGGAGAACTGAACAGTTGGAGTTTGACATTTGCCACCTGTGGAGTAAAATGGCAAGAAGAGACAGTGGGACACAGGACAAAGCTGAAGGATAACTGCCGGCTGTGGACTGTTAAAGTGGGAGAGGACAACAGAGTGAGATGACAATAGAGTGAGAGTGGTGAGAACACAAATTTTGTTATTTAATGTGGGAAATTAAAATTTGGGGTAAAAAAAAAAAACCTGGGAAAAGAAAACTGACTGCTTAAGTTGGAAAATTGAGACGGAGTCTGAAACATTGCGAAAATAGAAACATATAGAAAATCACACACACACAAGCAGAACATGCATTAACCCTACTAACAATTCCAAACACAAAATGACTCATGAAGACTCATAGCACATTAGTTAAGAAATGATTAAATAATAGCAGAGAAATGTGTAGGAAAGGCAGCTTTAAGAACATGCTCTGCTGGAGATGCAGCTCCACAGACATGCATTAGACCTGCCTAATAACACAAACACATGTAATGAAAATTAGCTTGTTATCTTTCATCAGTGTTAAAATAGTGTCAATTTAGCAGACACTTGTTATCAAATGCTGAATTTATCCTAAAGAAAAAAATTGACTCTCTAGGTTGCAGGACAACAATTTAACTTTTGTGGGAAAAAAGATTCTGGTTTGACTAACCAGTGATCAGACAATAAATTTAGTTGTTGATATAGTAAATTGGGAGAAGCTTCCTGCTTGATTGAGGCAGCATAAGTAATTTACTGTATGAGGGAAATTGTCTTTTGTGATACTATTTTAAACATGCATTTTTGTCGTCCTGTCATCCTAGTGGGTTAATAGCTGATATGCAAATTAGTTGATTGTTCTTAGATTAATGACAGGTGATTGAATTCTAGCATGAGTGAATGAGATGTGTTGGAGTTTGTTGTGTGTTGAGTAGAGACTCTAAAACACTGAGTTTCCTGCTTTGATGTGCGAGTGAATCCTGTATTTAGATACACAACTCTGAATACGTCAGAACAAACGTCTTTTGTGAAGTTCATGACAGCATGTCACATGTTTTATGATGAAGGGAAAAGGAAAATTGAATAAAATAGATCTGTGGCCTAAATGAGTGAAGAGCACAGACCTGGTAATTAAACTCATAGCTAATAAGACATTAGGCTTATGTTGTGTGTTGTGCAGCTGATGGTTGGTTTGGAGTGAATCTAGCTGATGATTTTTCTTTTGTTGTGAAGTTGAGCCTGCCGATTAGTATGATGGTATGATGAACCATGCTAATGGTATGATTTACCCTCCTGAGATGAGGAGTTTGTGTCATGACTTAACAAGGCCTTTTTATTTTGATACTTTCACAGTGCACTGAAAGTTTTGTTTGATAATCTCTGTTCTTTAAGCAGATCTGCACGTCGGGAATTAAAAGCGCTACACGTCGTCGAGAAAATTGTGCCAAGTGAGTTCTCCACATTTAAATGGGTTCTGGAGAAAGCCACTTATTGGGACAATTATTAAATGACAGTCCCAGTCCAAAAGGATTCAGCGATGTAATCCAAACTAAAGTTCTTCATTTTCTTTTGAAATGACGTCATTTTGCTGAGAGTGGAAACTAAATGCGACGATAGGTTCCACTATCAGCAAAGAAAGAAAGAATGAATGCATGAATGAGTGAGTGAAAGGAAAACAAACTGACTGACTGGTAAAAGCTGACAAAAGCTGACAAGACTTTACTGATGTAACACGACTGTGTGAAGTTGACCCCCGCCTGGCAGGGGTGCAGATGAGTCTGTGTGTGCTTCCCTTTACAGGAGCAGAAAGATGACAGCAACACTCGAGGTTGCGTGATGATTTAACATTTTAAATGCCATTTTCTGTGTCTGTGAATTTACTATGTGTGTGTCATTCACTAGCTTGTGTGCTCACAGAGATAACTGTGACAAAGTATGCATACGCCTGCGCAAGCGCTAACATTTGCATTTTCGTTTTTACAGCATTACGGTTCTTCATGTGTTTGATCATGTGATTTATAGGAATACTGGCTAATGTTTCTCTACTACAAGATTTCTGGGTTTATGTGTGAAGAAAACTGTAGTTACAGGCTATATGTTGATGGAGAAATTAATATAGTTTGAGACATACTGTGATGAGACCAGTGTTACTTTTTCCACAGCGAGTGTTAACTTTATGGTGTTTTATGGCACCTCTGGAATGTGGATGGCCGACGCCTGCCCACCAGGATGGTCAATGTGTATTGCTAATGTTTGTTTTTCTGAGACTGTGTTTAGAAGATTCAGCTGAAGCGGACAAGTGACATGAGTAAAACAAATAAGAGATTACGGTATTTATGGAATAGTTTATTATGGGCTCATTTGCTGGCCACTTTTGAACCCATAATAATAATAATATATGAGTGGAGTGACTTTGCTTAAGAGAAGTCACTGATTACATTAATGTTAACAGAGTACATGGGATAATCCATGTCTGAGGTGAATTAGGGTAATAGTTGTAGTTACTGATTTGAGAAAACCTGCACATGACACTTGTCTTGCTGATGTTGAATGCTTATTACTCTTATGATACAATTGTTTACAGGTATGAAGTTTGATTTCACTTCCAGATTTTGCTTTCCAGGCCATGATGGTGTGTATGCAGGCTCCTGGGAGAGCCAGGTGTTAAGCAAACTTAATATGCAACACACGCTAACATCTTTTATTGCAGGGTTACGGAGCTACTCCGGAGGAGATGCCCTGATGTTGCCTGGGACATGATCTAGCTAATCTTTTTCTTTAAGACAGGGATCCAGGTTTGGTGAGTTGACGCATGGGAATGTCCATGCGTCAAGAGGTGGAGTGCAAGGATTAACATTAAACAATGTTTACTATTATTGTTGCAGTGATTTGTGTGATTAGCCGTTTATTTACAAGTATTAAACCTATGCAAGTGGTGCATCCATGTTCAGATGAGGCTTTGATGGCCTATAAGTGAAGTTCACTGAACTAAAGAATGTGGTTTGATGATTGTTGACATGCTCTCCACATAGAAGTCTTTCTGAAATACAGGTGCAGCAGTGAGAAGCGAGAAACATTCCAGGCATAGCCCAGGCAGTGGTTGAGGTCAAAGGTCAAGCTGGTTGGGGCCCATCATGAGATCAGACCTTGGAGCCACAGCAAGGACCATGAAACTGCCTGCAAAATAGAGGAGAGGATCGTCCACAAGATGGGAGCTGAGGCCAGGAGAGAGGCTTCAGGAGGATCAGAGATCATCTTCAGCACAGCAGACATCACACAGAGAGCTGTGCTACTGAGCTTCCAGGAGATTTTAAATAAAATGAAAGATTCAATATTGACGCTGAGGAAGACAACTAAGGTGTACGACGTGCTCTGCCTTAAACCTTCAGCAGCGTTGGAACATGAAAACTCGTGGGATGAGGGGAGCGTGCCAAGCTCCATCGACAGCGCAGAAGGAGTTCGAGGATGACATCATGATTCTGTGAAAGCACAGGAACCAGAAGCTATGGTGGTGATGACAGCAGTTTCCTATGTGCATACGATGACACTCTGAAGGCTGCTGGGATCATAACAGCAGTAAGACAACGGAACCCTGCACCCTTTCCACAGAGGTGTTTCTCTGCAGAGCGTGGACAATTAAGGAGTCATAAATATCCCCCTCACAGGACGAAGGCTTGAATGAGGTGATGGGGGTTGGTGGAGGCCATAAAACTAGAGTGCTGAGAGGTCTGCAGCTTTGGAAATAGCTGAGACCCATGTTGACAAACAACAACACTAACTGGTATGTTTGAATGTTTATTCTACATACATTTGGACTCTGGTCCTATGGACAATGAAACAACTGGAAGAGACATTATGACGCCCTGCAGAACTCAAACCACTCTGCAGAGAGACATGTGATTTGCACACCCGGAGGAAGCATCACCAAGCTGAGATGTTTTTGAAAATGTTACTTTCTTAGTTTCACTATTAAATTAACAATTTCTTTGGTTGCTCGTAAGATGCAGTTTGCCATGAGATGAGCTCAATGAATGGGATAACTGCTAATACATTTATTAAACTGTGTAACTTTTACAGTAATTTAGGGTGATTTGACATATGCTGAGTATAAAAATGTTTGCATTGAAACTGTCTGACATGAGGTATTCTATGACTGGGAACTTTTCAAGCATAAAGGTCAAAAAGGGGGGAATGTTAGGTTTTGTATTGTTGATTGTCATTTATACTTAGAAATATTTAACCATAGATGCTTAGAGGTGTATAATCAATTGTGTAGTGATAAGTTGTGTGATCTTTAACAGGCTACAGAGGCTTGGTGTGCATTCCACACCTACATCCTGGGAGCATGAGAGAGGTCATACCTTCTCTTATTGTTTTATGGTAGGATTAACGTAGTTACGTCTGTTTTAGTCTAAGTGCTTTTTGTGTATAAATGAACTGCTGGACTTCCTTACTGTGTTATCTAGGATGAGGGGGGGTCTACCCTCTTCCTGACCAAGGATGTTTGCTTGTGTGCTTTTATGACCCTTTGATCAGCAGTACCCCCCCCCCCCCCCCCCCCCCCCCCCACACACACACACACACACACACACACACACACAGGCAAGGTACTCTTTGTGTGTATGTAGACATCACATGTTAATGAACCTATGCATATTCATGTAACCTCAATAAAAGGACAGTGGTACGGGAGAACGGACGAGAGCAACTGGGGTCAAGTGGAGGAACGGCACTCTGTCCGGTCTCTCCCGTGCACGAGTAACATGAAGAACTTTGCCTATTTGTGTCTTGCTTAGCAGTGTAATTATATTGTCTTCAACGTTACAGCGGATGGGTTCAAGCTACAAACCTATCACACAGCAACAACAACAGCAGAATCTATTAGCTGATCTTTTTACTGTAAAAGAGATTAAAGCTGCTGACTTATGATATTCCACTGATTCTCTGACAGTGTGAAGGACATAACGTGAAGTCGCCAACTATAGAAGAAAAACATGGCTAACAAAACTTGGTCAAAGCACGAAGAGAAGCCTGAAGGATGCTGACACTACACTCTTTGATCAGGTGAAACAAAAAGACATTTGAGAGTGAAGTTTGCTCTGGATGGATGGTCATGTAAAGCGATGACACTTAGCTCAAAAAGCTGGTTTTAGAGGAATGTTCCAACATGACGTGTTCCAAACAAACTGCAAAAATCACATACAGTAAATCAAATGCATTCCCCATGTCTCTGATTAAAAAGGGGAAAAATTAATTAGAAGACGCATTTTTGCTCCACTGAAGAACAGCTCAAAACAAACATATGACAGAAAAGTAAAACTGTCTGTTTATCCTTCCGTCCATCCATGTTCGCCCAGGAGGATCCCGAGCCTTTTGCAATTAGTTGATAAATTATTTAGTGTCATGATCCGTGGGAGTGTCTGGAGGTTTTCCATCTGTGGCCCTGGGTCCTTCCCTTTTGGGTGGGACCTCCAGCGCCTCACCTCTATTCCATCTGCAAGCAATCAGCACGAGAGCTACTTAATCCTGTGCAACCTGTTTTTCCTCGCCAGTTTGTTACTCTCTCAATGGCGAGCTGTTGCATTCCCTGGTTCAATGTCAAAGGGATATTCTCCGTCTCCCTCTCTCCCTTCCTGCCTGCCCTCTGACCTTCTCATTACACCTCAGGGCTCCTGAGGAAGCGTCCACGGACCTCCCCTCCTCAGTGCTTACTAACTTGGACGTGTAAAAACCCCTCTGACCTCTTACCTCTCCTGCAACCTGACTTGCTAGGACCATCCCTCTCAGTCCCAGTCACCGATCCTCCGTGGCTATTATTTACTTAAGACTTTGTCCGCTTCGTATACAAATATCCTTGTCAATAGTTACTTTGCGTGTGTTTGGTGTCTGCATTTGGGTCCTTTCTTTGGGTGAACCTCTGGTTCATGACATCTAGTTATTAGCCTTTATTTTGATAAATATTGATTTATCTTAAACAAATAATAAACCTGCTGCTCCTGATGAGCAAACTCTGCTTAGCTGGAGGTTCAAGCGTGGTTCTAACACACTTAGAGAATATGTATTCAATCAAAAAATCTCATTTCACTTTATTGGTAGATCAGTTTCCACATCTCCTTTAATAAGCTATGGGACAGTAACTCTAATTTTAGAAACAAACAGCATCACACTTGGGGGCAAAACAAACAAAGACCATACTATACTATACTTGAAATTAAAATGTTGAGGTTTTGGATTATTATGTAATCAGCTGGGGGAGTATTTGTTCACTTTCTCTTTATGTTACTGTCATGTATTGGAGTGTAAACTAAATACAGGCTTAAGAAACTGAGAACAAACCTCTCATTTGAGTTGATGAAATCCAAAGTACAAAAGGTCCACAACAGAAAGGAAATGAAAGCCAAAACTCCAAGAAGATGATACCAACACAAAGACGGAGACTCGGAGGAAGGGCTGGACTATTTATTCACACATGAGGTAATCAGGGAAGCAGAAGCAGGAGGGACAGAAGACACATGTGAGAGCAATCAAAGTGCACAGGACACAGGAAACGATGAACTACCAAAACAAAACGGGAAATGAATAGCAAACAGAGGAATCACAGGAGGAAATGCAAAGCAAAATTTAACAAGAACTAAGAAACATGTGAAAACCAAAGTCTAACAACAACTTAACTAAATACAAAGAAACCATAAAGACACCAAACAGAGAGTGCCTAAAATTAAAGCGGATGTAAAATTTACTTTAGATTGTCACAATCTGGGTGGAGACCTGTTAGTTGAGTGTAAGTTTCACTACAATCTAACTACAACTCTAGAAGGAGCAGTGATTCTCGTGGACTGTGGAGGGAGAGATGGATGCAGATTATCTCATTGATCCTAGAAAAGGCCCAAGCCAGCGATCGTGACACTCATACATATAACAGATGTTTTATATTAAAGATATAAAAGGACAGATTTGGTAATTAAATTTCCACCTAATTCAAAATCATCCAAGGCTAAAGTCAGCTTGGCTGGTTAGTTTGAAGTTATTCAACCATTTCATTTAATCACCTTTTTTTATTTTTACTTTTTTGTTAGTTCTACTTCAGCTTGACATTGAGTCCCGCAGCGTGCTTTAGAAAGATTAGTTGTTGAGCGGCCTGGTGCAGCCACCACCTTCCTGCACCAAGTCCCGTCCTACAGGACGATCGTTTTGGCTCTCAGGTCAGCGTCACTGACCTTAATGGCAGCTGTTTCCTGTGCACAATCTTGGAGCTCTGTGTGAAGAAGCTGTGCTGAGCTACATACTGTGTGACAAAGCTCAGTGAAGGTGACACCATGATGAAGACTCGAGTGGGAAATGAGAATCATTACAGGCTGAGACTCATTTTTAGGCACAGCCAGCTCTCCTACTGGGGCTGTTTCCTGATTGAGGTTCAGCCCAAAATACGACCAAAATAGTTTTTCTTGTTCTCTAAAAACCTCCATAATGAATTTACCGTTTCATGATATAAATTCCTTATATTCAAAACAGTATGGCCACGTTCACCATGTGGCTGTGGCTAATGGAAGACAGTTTTCATATACCTATTTCATATGGTTTGCTTGTACAATGATAGGCACACTTTTTGTTTTTCATGACTGCGATCTAGCTAGCTACTCAAGATACATGAAAAGTGTGAGAAACACAATATACTTTAGCATCATAAATACACATTTTTAAATGGTAAATGACCAACTTTGCAGATGTAGATCCCAGACTTCACCCGACTATTTGATTAGTTCATATGGTAGTTATGTTGTCTTGGAAACAGATGCTGATGCTGAATGAGAGACACTGAGGCAAAAACACTTGATGTGGGACTCTAACCAACAGGTGGCGTCGCTCTGCTGCTCGTTATAGAATTGGATTGATTATTTTCATAAAGAAAATAAAGATATACGGAGCCCCCGCAGGGGACATGAGAAGAAAAAAAATTAAGACTGACTTTTGCGAGATCTCGCAAAAGTTTTAGCCGCATTCTTTGGCCTTCGACCTCCCGTTAGCTTGAAGCTAACGGGAGGTCGAAGGCCAAAGGCCGAAGAAGACCTACTACAGCCGGGAGGAACACTGCTTTCCCGGCACATCGTGCCTCGACCTCCCGGTCGGCTTCGAGCCGGTGTCCAAAGAATGCGGCTAAAAGTTTTGCGATATCTCGCAAAAGTTTTGCGAGATCCCGAGTTTGCTTTGCAAGATTTCGCAAAAGTCAGTCTTAATTTTTTTTTTCTCCCATGTCCCCTGCGGGGCTCCGTAAAGATAGAACATTTTTATTATCATAATTAAAAATTACTTGTTTGTTAGTTTTCTTACAAGCGCTTTCAGCAAATATGAATTTGCTGTCACACACACTTCACAACCCGAGCCTTTACAGTGATTTGGGGGGTAGTGTAAAACAGATGACAAAGGATGTCTGTGCTTGTATTGATTGTGGCGCATGTTACATGAAGGGTTAGTTAGTAATGGGGAGAATTTAACAATTCAGTTCAACAAAAGTTGAGAGTGGAGATTTTTTTAGCACCGTTATTGCTACCACTGAAGAGCTTTCATGCAAAACAATCAATATGTTTAACTTACAATTTAACCAAGGGGATTGTGACAATATTAAAGGATGGATATAGAAATAGAGGGTTTGTAATAATAGTGTGTCTCAAAGAAAGGCCTCACACTTAATTCTAGCTAAATAATTTTAAATTACATTCATCGGGTGAGTAAAAGCCATCAGGTAATTAGCTAAATTGAAAAACCTACAGTATGGTATGTGAGCAGCACAAAAGGTTGCAAGTAAGGAGCAAAGAGCTAATTACAGGTGAGGACAGAAAAAAGATGACAATGATCTCACCTTCTGGTCGTGACTGTAAGCTAAGGCCCAGTCCTCTTCAGTGGGGTGGAATAAAAGGCTCAGGAGGTAGAAATTGAGGCGGTACTTCTGGTAACTGGCTCCCTCATCAGTGCTGATGAGTACGCTGCTCTCAAACTCCGGATCTGTCAACACCATAATCTGAGAGTGGGGAGGGGAAGAAAAGGAAAAGGATGAGGAGGAGGGCGTGCACACACGTGAAGGATAAAGGTGTGCGTTTTTGAAGATGGGAGAAGAAAGGATTTAAAGGGCAAATTTTGTGCAAAGAGGTGGAAAGATGGGGAGATGAGAAGAGGTGGAAGAGAGACGTTAGTGTCAGCAGAATAGGCTCGGCATTTTGGCACACGTCGGGCTTATGCTTGGCAAACAGCTCTGGAATATTTCCAGCTTCATTTCTTGACTGTGACTGTTGCACTTGCGTTGCCATAGTTCTGCAGCTTTTCTGAGGCGGCGCTTCGGCATTTTCATCGTCTCGTTCCAAAATAGAAGGTTGCTCGCAGCAAAGAGGGAAGTGGCATCTAAACCAAAACACAACCACATTCGAGCACGTAGGTGGCATCAGAAAAATTGATCATTGGAACGACTTGTCCAAATAGATTACAGTAAAGTGACGCCACTTGTGGTCTAGCTGCAATTAAGTGCCGTAGAAACAAGTGATTGAGCAGCCATGCATGAATCTGCACATACAGTGTGTTATTTTGCTTATCAGTCGGTGCTTTAGCATGTCATTTTTTCCTTCCAATAAAACTCTAATTTCAAATTTAACAGCTCCACAGTAGTAGAAGCCCTAATTTCATGCTTGGAATATTTCTACCAGAGCTATCACAGTTATTACAGTATTCACTAAGAACAGGGATTCCACAATGCATATTTCTTTCAGCTAATGACATTTGGAGTCTTTGTGGGAGCAGATAAAATGTTCACAGGAATTCCTCCTTGAATAAAAAGAAGGTGTTAGCATAGATGTAGCATTTAAAAGGGATGGTACTATTTTGACTCATAGAATCTGAAATGAATCCATCATCAGTTTGGTTTACTTTTATATAAACAGGGATTTGAATGATTCCACACAAATAAATAAATAAAGGTGTTTTGTTGTATGCTTCACTTTTAGGGTAACTAATCTTGATCAATACACACTTCATCACAGGATAGGTGTGGATGCTCTAATCAGCCATAACATTAACACCATGCAGAGTTATGCTGGGAAATCTGGGTTTTGCATTGGTGTGGATTGCTCATTTGATACGTACAGCCCACCTCAACATTTCTGCGCTGATGCAGTGCTCCCATGAAAACAAAGAGCCTGTGGGGTCTGAGGCATCATTGTGTAACCCACAGGACCCACTGAAAGCATTCACAACGGCATCACAGGTATCGGGGGTGTTTCAACAGTACAATGAAGATGAAGAAAATATTGTGCATCTGATCTTTAATGTCTTTATTAATACTGTTTGCTTGGCTGCGAAGACTTGCATGCTGCTAATATGTAAAGCAACATGCAAGTCTTTGTAATATTTATTATTTCTCGGCCGAACAGTTTGCAGTAAATGTTTTATAGCTCACCTTTAAGAAACGGCTGCTAATTTGTTAACACACACACACACACAGTAAAATTGAACTGGTAAGTCCAAAAACCTATTTTATTTTTCTTACCAAATCCTGATGAAAACACTGTTTGCCTGACTGCTAGTGCTTCTGCTTACATAGCCTCTCAGCTAACTGCTTATTGGTCCTGTTGGTCACCTGGTTCTGAAAGCCGCCCCGTGTTGCAGCTGGAAACGGGGTTAATAGGCTAATCTGTGCTCCACAAAAGTAAAAAATAAAAAGGAAAAATTAGCTTGACTCCAACGTTCTCAGAGAGCCGAGTACAAACCAATCTACCGTGTTTCTCGTTAAAATTAAAACATGAGGTAGTGCAGCTCTGAATGTTTCTCTCGCAGTGTTTAGTCTGTTATCTGGCTTACACTACAATGCCCACACCTCCACTATAATTGTGTGGTGGAACGGTGGGTAGCGATGGCGCTCACAGCCCAAACGGCTGTTTTCTCTCGTCAATTCCATTTGAATTGGAAAAACAACAGCACATTTGTCACTGACAGAAAAGCTAGACTTCTTTCCAGAGCTTTAACCGGGAACCCTCCCCGGTGGTGATTTAGATAAATTGTTTTTCATTAAGCACCAATAAACAGGCAGCACTTTCTCAATCTGGGTTTCTCATTGGCCCGGGCTCGCCAATCTTGCCATTCATTACCTGTCACTGTCTAATGCCAAGGCCTCCTGATATCTGCAACAGTCTTTGGGGCTTGTCGGATGTAATTTACAGTTTTTAAGCAGTAATCATATTTCATCATGTTGCTGTGAGCAGCAGAGTCTGTTTTACATTTTCAGTCACCTGTCAGGACTTTCAGTTAAAGGAAAGAAAAGCCTGTCTGAACACATTGTATGTCTCATACAAAAATCTACCCTCGTCTTTAGCTCGAGCTTTGAGCTGAGCGACGAGCGTCACGTATTCTTGGTACAACTATAGCTTTCAATTGCAGCATTTTAGGTCATCTCTCCTGTAGCCTTGATTCAGAGAGGCTCACGACAGGCCTCTCATTTTATCGGGAGCCAGTCGCAGAAAGCATTTTCACATTTCTATTACTCACTTACCACCTTGTACGTGCAAAAACAACCACATTACTTCCCAACCTCAGACATTATCGTAACAAGCCCTTTCTGTCTGTCACCTCTGCAATTAGAAAGAACCCAGAACCAATTCAACGCCAATACAAAGGCGGGAAATGGAACAGCAGCCAATTTCTCTCCTGCCTACTAAAACAATCAGCCTCAAACAATAATTATTCACTTCCAAAATCCCAGTGACCGATAGCATTAGCGAGAGGTGATTAAGATTTCCCTCACAGCATCCACTCGGCCTCGGTGAGGAAGTGGGCGAGTGAGGAGAGTAACAAAACGAAATCGATAAAGGTCGGAGGGATAACCTTTGTGTTTTATCAGCCTGCCGTTGAGTTGTGCATGGGCTATGACACCAAGACGGAAGCCAGCAGCTGTCGGATGATGAGATGTGGATCAGAGAGGGAGGAAAAGAGACTCTCTGCAGCAAATGAATCGCATCACGCCAGATCAATTGAGCTTAGTCTTTGTTTGACGGGAGGGTTTAACACAGTTGTCGCAGCACTATGCTCATTAAGCATGGATCAGGACTTAATCGCCAACATTTAGCTATCATGTTTTCACTGTCTCGCTTCCTCAATGGCATTTTAACAGTGCACGTCCTTATTTTTAATTTAATGTAATCCATGAGCTGCTTGATCAAGGATTTAGCACATGGTGAGCATCAGAATACAGCCAAGAAGATTCATGGCAGCTGTCAATTTCAGCGATCTGCACTAAATGTCATTACCATCATTCAAATCTATAATGTGACTTTGTAAAAGGTCACAGCTTCACCTTATTTCTAAAACAATGTAAGCACAAAAGAAAAAACAAAAGCAGTTAACATATAATGGCGCCTTTATTGTGGTTGAAGGAATATCTCAGAGGGCAGCAGACGATTGTATCTCACAGTGACTGATTGGGCACCCAGACGGCTTTTTTATAGAACACGGGCAGACATTAAACACGACGACTCGGATGCAAGAGGCAAAAGATAAATAAAGCAAGTGTTCAGGCAAACTTTCATACATGCACGACGGTAAACCAAAATAATTAGGCCATAGATGAGGTCGAAGAGGCAATCAGCCCACAGGCAGAATGAAACTGGGAAAACATTTGGATTATTGCTAGATTTTTTCCAACGTACGCCGTTACAAACCTGCATTAAAAAAACAAGGACTAATATCAGTTGTTTACATGAGTACACGTGTTATTTTTTCTTTTTCTCGCGTAAGCCGAATAACACAAAGTGTGTCACATCAGCAACCTGAGAGAGAGAGAACCTGAGGGACTACGTTTCTGCTATGCCCTTGATGTGGAATTAAATTTTCTCCACATAAACAGAGAGGAGGAGTGAGTCATGAGGAGCAATCAGCATCGGCTATGATCTGTTCCTCACCTTCACGTGGTTTAGCTCAACACTCTTGGAGATCCTATTAACTCCCATGGCACGCAAACGTATTCAGGGTCAGTACCTTGGCTCGGCCCTGGCATAGTGAGGCTGATGAGCCCGAGCACCTCCACAACAACGAGCACGTTCTCCACACGGCCTGTCGTCACGCTTTGGTTTGTGCCGCACATGAGTCTAACCAAGTAGGCCAATGTAGACAAAAGGATTGTTTCCAAGGATACGTAATCATATTGTTGGGAAAATCTCAGTTCTGACTAAACTTACTTTGAATTGACTGTTTAAATGTTTTAAAGAAAACAATTTTCAGTTCTACGGTCTCGGCGGTCCTGGGTGGCATTTAAAGAAGCCTTTGTGAATATTTTATAGCGACAACTGATTTAACATATAAACACTGTGACAGTGTGAAACCTACAGAGAGTTCTCAACTCGACGTGCAACCTTTGAATTCTAAAGTCAGTATTATTATGACTGTTATTAAGGCCAAACCCTTCCTGCTTAGGTTTAACCTTCTTAACAATGTTCTCAGCTGCAGGAGGGAGCCCACCAGCAAACAGCTGACTTATAATATTTACCTTATAATATAAAGTACCTTCAGATGACTAGTGATGATAGTGCAGTGGTGCTCTTTAGATAATGTGAAGTTCTACATGCATAATCATTAGACAGTCTATGTAAAAGAGACCTTACATAATTGAACCACACTTTCTGTCGATGTCTTTACTTTGAATTTCACATCTTAGATGGAAAATAATCTAAAATGTTATTCTTCATACTGTAACAGTTGCAAAAAGGCATAAAAGGCAATAGGACTCTTGTACAATACTATTAAAAATAATAAACAAAATAATGACTCACATAAAACATACTTTAACTATCTGTACTAACCTGCGACTCCAAAGTGTGACTTGTTATTCCAGCTAACAGCCCGTCGAGCTCCACGTAAACAGCATTATTGTCCCCGGCCATAAATACCAGATAAACTGATCATCTTACTGCTTTCCAAACTTTATTTTTGCCATATGCATACGGTAGTTGCCGCGTTGTGCCGAGAGAGCTGGGTCGATATATATTTATGTACAGAATACTGTAAATTGACTGAAAACACATGGATTCAGAAACAGCTCTGGTTCCCTTTAGGCTACAGGTCGAAGAGACTCCGACTGTAGCTTTGCTGCTTGGAGCACACTCTTGGCTATGATTTCACTTGCCTATCAAATTTTTGCTTGGAGCACCAGATGCGTGATGTTCAACACATGAGGGAATATCAGAGTTGCAGCCTGATGCTAAAGGCTTTGGATCTCAATATAAAAGTGTAGGGATTTAATATCCCTCCTGCTTGACAGACATGACCTGTAACCCTAAAGATAGAACAATGACCAAAACCCTAAATGATTGGGTATTAATTAGCACATTTCATTTTAGCTGGAGTTAGACAGATGGATAGAAAAACATATTCGTAGATTATCAGAAAACAATAAAAATCAATGCTTGACAGAACTCTCTGGCAAATGAAAAACACTGGCAGATGGTTGGCAGCTGGCAGTGGTCATGGGTTTGTTTTTTGGGGGCTTGAAATTCTTAAAATTCCACTTAGATTGTTGCCAGAAACATTCTTATAGAGCAAGGACTCACTGTACATAGTTTCCTAACTAATAGACAGACGATTTTATCCACAAGCAAACTCACATAAGATTTTCAATTTCAGATGCCAATAATAATAATAATATCGAATAACCTATGTTACCTAGTATTCTATTTAATACCTCAACTTGTAAACACAGCATTTAGCAATGAGCACTGATTTAATCCTACCTGTAAAAGCCACAGAGGTATGTCATATAAACCAGGCAGCTGCTCCAAAGATAAACACTGCTTTCATTTACCAAACAGACCTGTTCTGTCTGTATTCTGTCTCTGTCAATAAACCTCAAGACTTTCTGCTGATGTTCCCATTGAAAAGCCTCAAAATGAGCTGATTCGCTTAAAACTATGATTTGTCAAGTTCAATACAGATTCTTAACCTCTAAACATCCATCACACAACCAATTATGATGGTACCTTTCAGATCGCGTCTCCTCAAAGTTCTTCTGTTATAATATTTCCATTTGGGTTTGCCAAACAGCAGTAGATGTGGCCCTAACCCTACCAGGTCTAAACAGGTCGTGGACAGTCTTCAGGCGACCTGCACGTTAATCTGTTAAGCAATAAATTCTTATCCGGTTAGATTCAAAATGTGACCATGATGTGTTTAAATTCCCTGCAGATCAGCTTATTTATTTAAGTGCACAACACACACAGCTCGGTGGTCTCAGTTCTACATGAGTCTCTAAGCTGCAGTCAGGTACTTAAATCGACAGTAAATATGGGTGCAACAACTGGGATGTTATAGTTGTAGCTATAGAAATCCTAATAGATATTTTAACTAGTGTCAATATAAACATGATATTTCTTCATGGGGAGTAAAGGATTTGATAGTTTATTTATTCAGAGTTTTGCGTTGTAGTGATGAAAAAGTCTGAATTTCATATTTGTTCTAAATAAATCATCTTTGTGAGTCTCAGTGCCCTGTTCTTATTGGCTTTTCCTAAAAAATGTGCTTTGAAAACAAAAACCAAAGCAAGAAATAAAGTAATCGTGCCAATTACAATGTTTTTACTAAAATTTGTCTTAAGTTCCACTGACAGTGCTGAAACCAAAATAAAACGGGCAAAATAGACATTAGAGTTATTTAGTGAATAGAAATAGTTTTCTCTGAAAAGAAGGCTCTCGGGAGAGCAGACTGATGAGTATGACATGGCTCAGATTGTACTGATGGAATTAGGCCTGTGCAAATGTAATCATACCCAATTCATTAAAGGAAAACATGTCAAAGTATTTCCACTGATGAGCAACTTTTGTGATAAATGAACGTCTCACCTTTCTCTTGTTAGACGGACAGACGTATAAGTAACTTAGGACAGTCTTGGATCCAACTTTGTCATTCATTCTCTCATATGTGGAGCCGTAATCGGTGGATCTGAAAGAGAAGAAGCCGTCGGAAGCGTGAAAACACTGCTGTGGATAACCCCACTGGAAGTTTGAATGCATGAGTAAACAAACAGATGAAGGATTCCTGGGACATTGAGCAATTCGTGTCAAATAAATTTCATTTGCAAGCGATGAAAAGGAATGCGATATCACACGCAATGGTAACACAACATGCAGGATAAAGGCCGGTATGCCACTCTATATAGCTGCTCTGTGCTGGACCGAAACCTCTGGCAATAGAACAAGAGAAGGTTAACCAATCATCTATAGCTGCCAACGAAAATGATCCATTCAAAAACGTCTAGGGACCTGGCACTATAAATAATTAATTCTCTCCTGATGACTACTATGAAATAAAATATGACGAGTGCAAAAACATGTGGATGTTCCTGAACCCTCCAGCTTTAATAATTTAACAGTGGGAATGAGCCTGTTAGCCAGCCTAGTCCCTAGAAACTCCACATGAATCCATCATCACTAGTAACTACCAAATCCGCCTTCAAGTAGCATATTACAGCTTTTACAGCCCTGTTCTGGCTTTTTCTTTTTTTTCGTGGGAGCTATATTCATACCCCGGATTTCTCTCTGTGGGGAAAGGAGCACCCACACACCTCTGCGGCATATCTCCCGTTTGGATTTGCAGTCTACTTCAAGTTATGTGGAAAGTGAAGATGATACCTATTTCCAGATTCTTTCCTTTTTCAGTCCAGCTTGTGTTCCTTCAGCGACAACGGGCTTTCAAGGAAATTGCAAAGAGATGTCTCTCATTCTAATTCATCTCAGAATGCCTGAGAGTCACAGCAGTTGCTATGATTACAAAGCACAATAATGAGTCAGATGGACAGCGTCGTTTCCACAGCATATTAAGGTGAGGTGTGGGGAGAAGTGTTGCACTGAGAATGATCCTGATTTGGAGCGTGAGCTGTGAGCCTATGTGCTTAGACTCTGTATTCCACCGTCGGAGAATGCATAAGTAACGTTATCAGATCATGATTAGCTGTGACCTCCCAGATGACTCACGCTCTGTACAAGAAGGCTAATTATTATGAAAGGAAAATAAGCTGATTATTATACAAGATGACAAAAGAAAGCTACACACATCGTACTTTTAGACCAGTTCATAGATGGGAAATGTAAATAGGGATACAGCGTTTCCAACTTGACAGCAATTTAGAGTCCAGAATACAGGAATGCCCAATTGTTACTCTGAACTATATCCTGAAAGGGAAAAATTGTAATCCAGCTTCTTTCTGTAAAGAAGGATACTAGAATTTGTCCTCACTGAGACCTTGTGAGAGTATTAAGGTCTTTAGGTCTTAATCAGGGTCTCCATCCTTTCATGTTCTACTCCTGCAAGGTTGTCCAACTCCAGTCCTCGGGAGCTACCATCCTGCAGCTTTTAGACGCATCCTTGTTCCAACACACCTGAATCAAATGAATGGCTTGTTATCATGCCTTTGCCAAACTTGATGGCATGCCGAAGAGGTAATCCAACCATTTGATTCAGCTGTGTTGGAGTAGGGATGCATCTAAAAGCTGCAGGACAGTAGCTCTCGAGGACTGGAGTTGGACACCCCTGTCTGCATGCTAATGACCAACTCTTGGGGGTTTTCACTGTAGCCATGATATGCCGATGGCAAATAAAATATATCTCTTTCAACACTTCAACAAACCAGCAAGCCAAAAACGCCAAAGAAAAATACAATACATCATTTGATCTCCACATGGCCTGTTTAACTACACCAGGGGTGTCCAATTCCAGGCTTCAAGGACCGGTTTCCTGCAGGTTTTAGATCTCACCCTGAATCAAATGAGTTATTCATCACCAGACCCCTGGAGGACTTCAAGACATTTAAATCAGCTGTGTTGGATCAAGGACACATCTAAAACCTGCAGGTCCTTGAGGCCTGGAGTTGGAAACCCCTGACCTACACAAACCTGAAGCCTGCTCAGACCTGAATGACTTTTGACTTGATTAGTGAACTATTTGAGGCTTTCTAGCAACCAGATAGCGTCAGGTACCAAAAATGTGTCCCTTTGGTTAAAGCGTTTTAATGCAGCACTTCTCAGATTTGCAAAAACTGCAAAAATCTGAAATGTGCTGGTTTCACAAGTTTCCTAAAATGTTAGAAAATGTATCTTACTGCTGTTGAACCTGGGATAAAACCTAGTTTCAGCGACAAATGCACTGAGATGTTTCTCACCACTGATGGGGCCACTGAGCAATGTGTTGATTGCAAGGCCCCCTGACTTGTTTATATGCCATTCATGCAAATGAACAGGTGGATGGTTTTATACGCTCCTGCTGCGTTATTGAAATGTAGTGGCAGTAACATGTTAACAAAGTTGGAACCAAACGCATCTGAAAAGGAGAATTTTTTTTTAATCCTCGTTTAATGCTCTTAAGATGTGTCATAATAAATTAAAGGCACATGCTTTTTACTATGTACACACAAAATACACTCATTAGAACCACCTTTCATGAAAAGTCTGCATGCTGCCTAATTCATTAAATCGAATGGCCCTGCCATCAAGATTACCTTGGTGAATCTTTTGCAGGGGTCTAGGACAGGGGTGGGCAATTCCAGGCCTCGAGGGCCGGTGTCCTGCAGGTTTTAGATCTCACCTTGGGTCAGCACACCTGAATCACATGATTAGTTTGTTACCAGGCCTCTGGAGAACTACAGGACATGTTGAGGAGCTAATTTAGGTATTTAAATCAGCTGTGTTGGTTCAAGGACACATCTAAAACCTGCAGGGACACCAGCCCTCGAGGCCTAGAGTTGCCCACCCCTGGTCTAGGAGATAGCACGTACAGAGAAGAGTTATTTATTTTATATTTTAGTTAAATTAAGTTTGCAGGTCCTGCCTGCCACTTCAGCTGAGGTCAAGTTAAAGCTGTGATTTGACAAGCACAATCACATTTTGTGCAATTAAATTAAGGTGAACTGAAAGTATTTCTTATAGGCTCAGAGTGTGTTTTCAGCCAAATTTGGCCGGTCCTTGCGCCTCTAATCACATTAAGTGTTCAGGAACTGACAAGTCCAATTTGACCTGAGCTGTACTTTTAAGGATTCTCAGTGATGCAGAGAGGATTATCCATGCTTACATTTCATAGTACATCAATTACTGCATTGTGTTGTTTCACTAAAATAGACCTAATACTTATATTGTTTCTATAGAGGTCCGGCTTAAAAGCCACATTGTGTCTAAGATTCTCTTCAGTGGCTGCTTGTATTTAATACTTATGAATTTATTTATTACTTGAAAGCACTGAGAACATTTTGTTTCTCCATAGATGTGAAGCCTCTTCTGCCTTGTTTTGTCCCTGCCTGATTTCTTTTCTGCATATTTGTCACACATTCAGGTCATCAGACTGATTTCAAATTTTGATATCACGCAAAGATGAACTGAATGCAGGGATTTATCTCCGTGTGAAACCTTACACTTGCCTTTCAAACGTGTTCACCTCTAAGTCAGTCAGCTTTCTAAAAACATGTTTGAAATCACAGTTAATTAATGATATGAATGATATGAATTAATAAAGAGGTTTGGATATTTTTTCCCTCAATAAAAGAATCATCAACTGCATTTTGTGTTTACTCAGGTTATCTTTGTCTGTCGTTAACATTGGTTTCATGACCTAATGACACTGATTATGTCTCCCTCCAACCAGCTCCCTGAGCCTGGTTCTGCCAGAGGTTTCCTTCTGTCAAAAGGGAGTTTTTCCTTCCCACCATCGCCAAGTGCTTGCTCACAGGAGGTCATGTAATTGTTGGGTTCTTCTTTGTTTCATTACAATATAAATCATTGTTGTTGTGATTTGGTGCTATATAAATAAAAACAAACTGAATTGAATTAAAACTTGTGTGACAAAGCTGCAAAGGTGCAAATGCATCTTCACAGCGCTGTATAGATGTAGAGTATGTGGAAATGAGGAAAAAATGACCCATTAATGATGGATTTTATAGATTTCACTCTAGCGTTGGCTCAGATATCACCTTCAGCATGGTCATAATGAAAGTAGATCTGTACAGCAAGATGAATCCAGCTGCCATCCTTTGCAGTGATAGCCCAAAAGGATCATATCTGAGGAGACACGCTCAGCTGCACAGCTGCAACCATGGAGTTGAGCTCTATTGGAAGGTGAACATTCAGTGAAGTAAAACAACGTTTGCTTATTTTTTTAGAGACTGAGCCTGTCCAGGTATGCTACAAGATACTGCACCTCATTGTTTATGTCTAGTAAAAGCATTTAATATCAATGCAGAAAAAAGAGCCTCATTTATGTATAGAAACTGAAATTCTTTTTATTCAGATAAATCACAGCCTCCATGTAACATTAAAAAAAGAGTTTCAGTTGGCTAACGCTAACCATACCATATCATCTTATTAATAAAATAATTTCCATAGGCGTGTAAGACTTGGTTGATACTTTTATACATTGAAGAATTTGTATTTTATCACTGAGGTGGTGAAACTTTAGATACATATAACTAGTTAAGTAGATACATTTCCTTGTAGTAACTTAAGATTAAAGGGAAAAAAGTTAATATCAGTCTACAATGGTAACTTTGGTGTAACAGGGCAGTCCTCACCCCACCCCCACCCGCCATGCACTATACAAGCACATTTACAAAGCTCCATTCACTGATTGAACTGACTAAAGCACAAGCTGCTTTCACCGTGTCCTAAAAACAATTAGTCTCCGGCACTGCGGTGCCTTACACGAGTTTGAGCTGTGTTCAAATGTTTTGTATCACAGGTTGTTATTGCAGGTGATCAGATGGAGAACACAGTGGGGGCAAATAAGATAAGATAAGATAAGATAGAACTTTATTAATCCCTCGGGTGGGTTCCTCTGGGAAATTCGATTTCCAAAAAAGCACAGCACCGACAGAAGTTACAGAGTTACAGAATATTATATATATACACACACACACACACACACACACACACACACACACACACACACACACACACACACACACACACACACACATATATAAATGGGTTGAAAGGAACATTTTCCTTTCCCCCCCAATCCTATAAACACACTCCCTGATGTTTCACGAGTGACTGAGCTGATGGAGGTCCGTGAGCAGTAACAAGACCACAGACACTCAAAATTGCCAATTCTCTTTTGGTTGAACAACTTCATTCTTCTTGGCTAGAAAATGACATTTTATGAAATCTGCGTCCAGCTTTTGAGTTCAGTAAAAGTCTGAAGATAATTAATGTGATTGTGATATTTATCTGAACTTCTGGATTTCAAAACATTTGTTTTAATCTGGTTTCCCCTCCCCTTGTTGGTTCAGTCCACCGAGAAGCTTGTACGTCTTGTTTCGTCCTGTTGGTAAGATGAGAAAAGAAAAATAAAGAAAAAGGAGGCATAGTCCCAGAGACGGTGTCTAATGGGAATCCAGGAAAGAAAGACAACTACTGCCTATTGCTGCTATTTTGAATGTTCAACAAATTTTCAATTTGAAGCACAATATAAGTTTCTTTCTTACACCTGCTTCCATTTCTGTTGAGTCGTGCAGTTTCTGTGGAATTAATGCCTGTTTCAGGCCTGTGGTGAAAGATAGCAGCTTGGGATATTTTTGTGACTATCGGTAAAGGAGATTAAGGCAGATTTGACTCAGGATGTTACATCAGACTCTCCTGAGTGCAGGATTCTCTGTAAGTCTGACTAAACAGACTTACTATACTGGTGAGAGCATAATCGATTACACAATATTCAAGGCCTCTGTCAGCCTCTATACTTTAAAGCTTTAAAAGAAAATCCCAGATTTTCTAAGTATGCCAGGCAAACATGTATCCTGGAAAATACTGAAATGGAATCTTCTATATCAGTCACAAAGTGGAGGTCACAAAGTGAAGTCCTTCCATTTTTTAAAAGAGCCATAAAAAGAGATGCAGTGCTGAGGATCACAGTGTGGGAACATCAAATGACTGGAATAAAAGGCAGACAGAAATTGCATTAGGGAATGTTTGTGAGGTTTTGCCAGATGGCTGCCAGTAAAGCAGAACAATTCAGCGTTGGTGTACAACACGGTTGACCGTGCTCTGGGGAGACAGAGAAAAAAGCCATGCACTTCAAAGACTGTGGAGACTGAAGGATGAAAACTTCAACCAAATCATCTTAGTTTCTCAAGCTTGTACAAACAAAGCACATCACCCTGAAGCATACAGGAATTAAAGGAAACTGAAGTCTGCTGCAGTGCAGTTCCAAAGGAAAAAACAAAAAACTATCCGACTCTTTGTAAACCTGACACTGCGTTACTTGCTATAAAGTTCAATCTGTTTGTGAATGTATGCATGCACATATACAACAGCAAAGAGACCCGGCAAGAACTGAAAACACCAAATCAATATTCATCAAGGGTCTAAACATAAAAGCATCATCAGGTGGCTGCCAAAGCCAAATGGCAACAACTCAGTTATCCTCAGAAAATGAGTCCAACGCAGACACAGAAGCCTCAGAGAGCAAGAAAGTCAAGAAATAGGAAAAGGTTTCTCAGCAGAGAACCCTGCAGCAAAATCAAGCCCGAAGACTCGGAACACTCACTGACTGATGAGCTCGAAAAACATTCTCGGCGCTGGTGAACCGAAGCGTTCTATGCAGTGCTGAAGGGTCAGAGGTAGAGACGCCTGAATGAGTCGCAGACATTTCCACTGCAATTGTCTGAATTGTTGCGGTCTTTTGTTCCAGGGACAGACTCTTGGGGCATGACAAAGCCAATTCTGCTCTCGCCATAGGTCCTCGACACAAGCTCACTCTCTGGATAGTATCAAGGGAACTTTGGGTGACCACGGAAAGAACTAAACAGAGCCGTTGCCAGAGCTGAAATTCCCATCATTAACCCCCACCGCTATCCAAGCCCCAGCTCAAAAGTCTGATGCTTCCTCAATGATGATGATGGAGCGTGTCACTGCAAATGCAATTTAGCCACAAAATACAAAGAATCATGAACCTCACTGGGTGTTTCAAGAGGATGTGTGTGAAAAGAAGAAAGCAGATCCAAATGTACTTGGGCCAGAGGGGCCTAGCATGCATATTGTGAGAACAAACCAAATACAGAGATTGTCTCTTCACCTGTGTTTGGCTTTTCAAGCCAGTTCTTATTCAAAATAGTCAAATATTGCTGTTTTCTCAAAGGTGCTCACATCTCAAAACTAAGAAAAAGATGCTCTTTTGCATTTATGCTGTGACATACTGTGTTTATGGCCAAAGCAAGGCAGCTGTTTAACTCCCAATTCACCATAAATAAAGCACAAATGTTTTAGTAAGCCAAAATTAATCAAAATGTTCAACCACTTAAACTCATTTAGTGATCAGAAATAAGAAATACCTGTAATTTGGCCTCTTAATCAACAAATAATAATGTGTTTTACTCTTTTTTTTCATCCTTTTTTTAAAACAGTGAACTTTAATAAATATTTAGTATTAAAAAACATCTTTAATTAAAGAGCTTGTGGTGGATTAACCATTAAAGAAACATATAAAAAGTGTTAATTATCAATACTGTTAATTTAGAGCAGCTGTGGAATAAAGCTTCATTTGGTTGGTGGTCTAATGAAGCTGTTAACCTCTTGTTACCCTTTTACATTTAAAAGCACTTGCTAGGTTTAATTTTTCAGTGTGATGTTTTGAAATGGTGCGTTATAACCTAAACCACAGTAAGGTAAAATGTTATTAATAGGTGACCTGTAACAGTGAAGATACAAAGAGCAGAGATAGTGACAGTGAACGAGATTAAACACTTTGATCCAATCATCGAAAACCGAGGACACCGCATAAGAGAGATGAAGAAAAGACTGCAGGCAGGGTGGGGTGGGTGGAGACGAGTGTCAGGGGTGATTTGTGACAGAAGGTTAGCAGCTAGAGTGAAAGGGAAGGTTTACAAGATGGTAGTGAGACTCGCTATGATGCATGGATTGGTGACGGTGAAACTAACAAAAGCACAGGAGGCGAGAGCTGTTAAAATTTTCATTGGGAGTGCCCCGAATGGACAATATTGGAAATTAGTATATCAGAGGGACAGCTCAGGTTTGGAGATGACATTCGAGAGACAAGGCTGAGGTGGGATAGTCGATATACTGGACAAAGGATATTGAATATGGAGCTGCAGGGCAGGAGGGAAAGAAGAAGACCACAAAGAAGATTCATGGATGTAGTGAAGGAGGCCATGCAGAAGGTTGGGGTGATGGACAGAGATGGTAAGGATTGAATGAGATGAGACAGAAGAAGAAGAATCAGCCAATGAAAACAAAGTAAATCAGAAACCCCCAAAAAGACAAACAAAGATATCACAGCCATTCCTTCAACTCCCTAATGATGATGTCACGGCTCGGATGGCCGATGTGTTTGAGGTGTGAACCCAAAAGCAGACACGGGAGAACAAAAATAAGTATAAGAAAAACTGAGCTGTTTGTTTTTTGTTCGATATCATAATTAACAAACTGTGATGAGAAACATGAACCTGAGACTTGAAGTACATGACATGAGACAAACAGACAACCTGACACTGGACAGAGGGAGACAAAGGATGTAAATACACAGAAGGGTAACGAGGGAAGTGGAAATACCTGCGGAAACAAAATGAAACACACGGAACATGGAAACACAAGACTTTCAAAATAAAACAGGAAACATGGAGAGACCTGGGACACTGTTGGCCGGCTGTGTACTTTTGTTGTGCTCTGTCTTTAAGTCTCTGCAGGTTCCTGATTGGAAAAGCTGACGGCGGCTGATTGGTTCCTGATCATGTGGCTCTTTTCAGAATCCCTCACCAGCAGTTGTGCTGGGCAGCCACTGCCAGCGGCAGCAGCAGACCTGACCCTGGCTTCCAAAACCTGTGACCTTTATGTTTGAGATTCTTGTGACTTACCGAGCTTTGTATATAGTGTGTACATTAGCTTTCACTTGTAAATAGCACATTGTAAATAGCACTGAAACAGATAGGGTGAGCTGCCTTATTATTTTTCCTTGTACTGTTTTCTCCTGTTTATTTCAGTGAGGGAGTTAAGTGTGGCATTTGTCCTTTGTTTCACATAGGGTTTTAGAAAGCAGCACCTCTCCTGACTTAGCTTGTTCTGTTTGTTATTTTGGCCTTTGTTCACCCCGGAGCTTCATTTTCAGTGTACACAAATAAACCACCGTTCACCAAGAAATAGTTTTTTCTGTGTATGGTTTTAGGGCCCAGGGCGGGGTCACTTCCTTTTTTAACTCTTATGTTACGTTCCTGTACCCCTAGACTGGGGGGTAACAAAGTGGGGGCTCGTCCGCTCTTTTCTTTTGCCATTCTTTTTGCTCATTGTGTTTTGTAGGTTGCCTACAGTTTTTGGTTGGCAGTTTTCTTGTAGTGTTGGGGGTAAAATAGCCACAATGACTTTTGACGTGGATGATTTTGCACAACAACCCACCATGGATACGTTGGATCAATGCACAAAGGCAGATTTGTTGTTGGTGGCAAATTTGTTTAATGTTAGTGTGCCTTTGAATGCTAAAAGGCAGAAATTAAGCAGTGTCTGACAGCACAGCTGTTGGATAAAGGGGTAATTGCGAAGTTGAAACCTCGGCCGGTTGATGCGACTGGAGGTTTGGTGGTGGATGTGGGAGCAGAAGCTGCTGCAACCATCCCACAAGCTGCCAGTGGAGGGATGACACCAGGGGCGGAGGCTCCTGCTGCCATTCAGGTCCCAAACGTTAGCCCAGTTGGACAATTACCAGGGTTGGGTATGGAGGATCTCAGGCTCGCCCTTCGCCTGAAAGAGGTGGAGCTTGAGGCTAAAGCCAAAGAAGTTGAGCTTATGCATCTCCGCATAAGGGCTATGGAGCTGGATCCCTCCAGACAACGCGTTGTTACCTCTACCCCAGTGAGTAAAATTGTGAGTAAACCTCCTGATTCATTCTCCTCTGATCAGTTTGATGCAAGCAAGCAAATTGCTTTAGTGCCACCTTTCAGAGAAAGTGAGGTTGACTCTTTCTTTAATGCCTTTGAGCGCATCGCAACCACTTTTAAATGGCCCAAGGATGTGTCGAGGATGTGTGGAGTTTGTTATTGCAATGTCAATTTTGTCGCAAGCTTGACAAAAGATACAGGGAGAGGGACACAGAGGAGAGAGACAGATGGGGAACCTACATAGACGAGGAGATAACACCTAAGATGAACTAATAATAACCCCAGAACTTAACATTATCTCATAAGTACTCAAAAATCAAATCACTCTGCTGCTGATGCTGCAGGTGTATCAACCCACTGAGACCAAAGGAAAGCTTGTAAGTATCTGTGGAACACAGTATTTAATGCTTTGAGATGAGAACTTGGTTCCCTGGTTAATGTACCTCCACTCCAAAGACAGGCCACTGAGCTAAACCTGCTTTTTAGGAACTTCTTTGTTGACTTTCAGGTGAATTGTTTTCTCTATAGGTTAAAACTAAAAGAAATTTCATTGAAAAGTTTGATTTTTTTCCCCCCAATCATCTAGATTTTACATACACACTGACAACAAAGACAGTCAAGAGATTAAAGGAATTCTCTGGGCAATTGATCTTCATATTCACCAGATTTGAGTCCTAATGAAGTCCTATGGGAGACTGTGGTGCTATAAAACATCATAATTAAGGCAAACAAAGTATGGCTACGATAGACTAAGACAGCGATTGCACCAAAGCTTGTTCAGTCTTTGTGCTGTAGGTAGCAGCTAGTTTATTCCCAGTGAGACATAAAGATTACTTCCACCAGTTTATACAGATGTTTTAGGCTTGGACACTGTAAAGAAAGTAAAGACTAATAAAAACAGTTAGCAACAGATCATTAACAGCTGGAGCTTTTTCTGTAGTTGGCAGTAAGAATCTCACAAGATCAGGAACATTGCCACATGTTCCTGCTTTAGACTGAAAAGACCACAGAAGGAGGAAGAAGTGCTAGAGTTAGGTGAGGTTTTCATGCATAAATAGATGGACAACACCAGCTCACCCAGACTTGGTCTCATCAATCGTCATGCCTAAGTCACATGTTGTTCTGTGACGTTGCTGTTCTGTGCATCAAAATAATGTCGTTTGTCTAGCTAATTTTCTCTGATTGTTGTTTATTGGTTACAGGTCGGGATTCAGTGTCATCAAAGTGTGTTTCAAAGATATCTGTCCCAGTTTTAACCTACAGTAGAAGTATAGACGGCTAGATGAATTGAGGATCAATGAGCCCTGGGTCAGAACTGCTTGTGTTGTAGACCAAAAGGTCTCTGTGCGATTGCCCTGCAGCGACTGGCGACCTGTCCTGGGTATTTGTTTGCCATTTATTCTGAGACATGGAAAAAAAGGCTCAAGTTTCACAGTTAGGCCAAGCAGGAAGAAGCAAGCACTGAAAATAAATGGATGCATGAGTTGCCCAAGGCAATTAGTCTGTTTCTTGGAGCCAAGACTGCTTCAGTCAACCAGTGGATTAATACGCGCTTTAATCTGAAACACTAAGCAGGCGCTCCAGACAGAATTCAGGCAGAAACACTGTTGTCATACTTCAGCGTTAGGGTAACTACAATTGTCTTCGCCATGTTGGTTTCATTTAAAGCAGCCTCCCTCACCAACCATTTCAGATTAAGTTGTTCTAAAAATATGTAATCCTCAAGGGAAGGAAAAGAGAACAAAGTCAGGGGGAAAAACTGTAATTCAGTGATAATTGGTGCTGCATACCAAGAGTCTGAAGGTTGAGATGTATCATAGAGTTAATTGGAATGAGTCTGTGAATCAGCAGATTTTTAAAAATAGAATATAGATTTAGTTTGCTTAACAACACATGCAATTTATTTAGTTATGTGTTTTTATTCATACTCCATGTTGGATGTTTGCACCGAGGGATGTATCTGTGCAAATGTATTATATCGCTTGTGTCTCAGATTAGGCACTACTGCATATCTATACATAGTTTCACATCTTTTCAGCCCTTTCCAGATACTATACTGATGGTTTAACTGTGGTGAAGGTGTGAAATGTTACTACCACGTACCAAGGTGGAAGTTCTGCAGTTTGTGAGCTGCTGTTTTTATTTCATGTGGATCCAACTCTAAGCTTTAATAAAACTAAAGTGGATGAGCTTTTTAAAAAAAAAAAAAAAAAAAAAACACCCACTACAACGTTGTTATGAAGAAGTAATTAGCTAGAGAGGCTAAAGCTATTTTTGTACCAAGCTCTAAACATATTTCATGTTGCTGTAAAGGTGGGTCTTTTAACATGGGGGTCTAGGGGATTGACTCACTCTTGGAATCAGACTCAAGCAACCATTTAAGGAACTGCAGTTTTTATCATATTTCCACTTGTTTCTTTTTTCAGAAACAGAAGCTGCAGCTTGTATAATGGCTTTTTGCTGGTGCATATTTAATGTTTTTCTATTATCCTGCCCCACTCCACACCACTGTCTTAACCAAAAGACATACAATTATGTTTCTACATTTCTGAAAATGTCAACAAAAAACAAACATTGTAAAGTCAGCAAAGGAAATATATCCCAAAAGGTTGATTCTGACTGCAGGTTTCCCCAACCTTAAAGACCAGTCTATTTACACCTACAGGCCAGTGGACACTATTCCAAGGATGAGGATGTAACATCCTGGACAGCAAGGAACGCTGGTTTGAGCGCAGAGTCAAGGAGGCCATTTATGTGAAAAGGGAAAGACCATCTCTGAATCGAGGAGGGGCCTAAGGGTACATCTGTCACCATCTTACAATGCTGTGATTGCAGCCATTCCCTCAACTCTCTGTGAATGGTACTCATGGCCTTTGATCAGTGGTTGTTGATCAATGGTCATGAGAATTTGCATATCAGATCAAGGAAATGACCTCAAAGCCCAGTGTTCATTCAGTGAGCTAGTTTCAGTTATTATGCAAAATACTGTTTATAAGGTTGGAAACCTGCAGTCAGCTGAGACTGAAGAAGTCACTTGGACGAGTGTCGAAACGTTTCTCCCTCTGAAAACATCCAGATGAACCTTTCGGTGTGATTGAGCATGCATCAAGACAATCTGCAAAATAATTTTGATACTGAATGTAATCATGGTGTCACATATGTATATAATTACATATACCATTCATCCAGTCATCCACATCAGGGTTGAGATGGAGCCTCCCAGCTGTCAAAGAGCGGGGGGGTAAACCCTGGGCTAACCCTAGCCCGGCCAAATGGCAGCTTTGAACCAAGACCTTCTTGCTGTGAGGCAACAGTGCTAACCACAGTTTCACTGCACCACCATGCTGCCCTGAAATTGATTATATAAAATTGTATCCACACACACACGGACCAGTACCTCCTCTTTGACTCCCATCACCCTCTGGAACACAAACTTGGAGTAATCAGGACCCTACACCACCGGGCAGAACATGTTCCCTCTAAGCCTGAAGGGAAAAAGAAGGAACACACACATGTAAAGGAAGCACTCAAAACGTGCGGCTATCCTAAATGGGCGTTCTTAAAGTCAGCAAAGAGGCACAGAAAAGAAGACCAGACACCAGCGAGGGAGGATAAGGAGGACAGACGCAGCAACACTGTCATCCCCTATGTAGCCGGTGTATCAGAGAAACTCAGGAGAGTTTTCTCCAAGCATGACATCCCGGTGCATTTCAGACCCAGCAACACACTCAGACACAAACTGGTTCACCCGAAAGACAAAGCGCCAAAACACAAACTTAACAATGTGGTGTATGCTGTACAGTGCAGCGAGGAATGCTCAGACCTCTACATTGGAGAGACCAAACAGCCACTTCACAAGCGCATGGCACAACACAGAAGAGCCACCTCCACAGGACAAGACTCAGCAGTCCATCTGCATCTAAAGGTCAAAGGTCACTCTTTCGAGGATGCCAATGTTCACATTTTGGACAGAGAGGACAGATGGTTTGAAAGAGGAGTGAAAGAAGCATCTATGTCCACTGTGAGCGACCATCTTTGAACAGAGGCGGTGGTTTACGACACCAACTCTCTGCCATCTATAATCAGTTTTGAGATCCCTTCCCAGACGCCTTAACGCCCACTCACATCCTGGGCCATCTGACCTCAGGAATTCGCATGATAAGGTGGGGCCAGGTTTCACAATGAACACACCCGAAACTCTGGCTGATTGGGACCCACACCCAGTTTCACACCTTGGCTCAGGCGATTAGAGGATCATCAGGGGGTCCTTTTGTCCCTCTGTGGGGGGATACTCCCACTAGGCTTATATCTGGGACTCTCCACCATTTGACCTTAGAACTGAAGAAGCTTCTCGGATGAGAGGTGAAACGTCTTCAAGCAACTTAAAGAAGTCCAGACGCTTTTCTTTGCAAGCTCCTTTGACTACGATGACCTGGATGACTGAGAACCTTCACATAGATGCATTTTAAATGTTTTGACATCATCTTTTTCAAATCATTCTGATTCTGTCACAAGTTTTGCTTATATAAGAATCAGACAATGCCTAGAAATTATGGTGCTCTTTCAGCTCTCATACTCCAGTTAGTTTTTACAAATTGCCACCAGGTTTGGCACGAAACCGAAAGTCAGAGTCCAAAAAAGAAGGTTTAAGTAGACTGTGAACTCTGATCATTTAATACAACCATACTTAAAGTTTGTTTATTTTAAATAATTTCAGTGTAGGGTGAGGAGATGAAGTATTATATTTCCAAGTAGGAAAAAAAAAGCTGCATCACATAAATGGATTATATAGAGATACCCAGTTAGACCTTGAAATATAGATCTGAGCCCACATTTACAGATGGAAGAAAAAGTTGTGCTTTAAGCACAGGATGGTGTTTACCTGCAAATAACACAACACTGTGGGGGATAAAGTTTGAACTGTATAATAAATGAAATCAACGTAAAACTTTCCACTGGATTCCATCAACAAACACTGTTTGAAGTCAAGACACGGAAGAAGAAATAAAGTCATTCTTATTTTTGCTACGTGCCCGGTGAATAAAAACGGTGATATTACACGAGCTCTAAAAGAGAATAAAGAATGAAGAGTGTATTGCAGCACGTCTTGTGCAGAGGCAGCAAGCATCCAGCAGTTTTTAATCACTGCTTCCATCAGCAAAGCATATCTCAGCGAGGAGAGTCATAATGTACAAGTTGTCAAGGAGTTTATCTATGGAATATACACTCACCCCGAGCTACACTCTTGTGCAAACTTCCACACACACACACATTCACGCTGAAAACATGGCACGCGCACACAAATGCTCACTTCTTTCCATGTTTTCACCTAAGGCAACGGCTGCACTCTCTCCTTTAATGCGAAATCCACTGAAGCATAATTGAAAATGACTTTGGAGAATTGCCATGTTGAGATCGGAAGATACTGTAGTTGCAGGTGTTTCTGCGCGAGTTGTCAGTGAAACACACGTGAGAGCAGAGGACAATGAAGCGTGGCAAAAATAATGGTACCTCAAAAGACCGAGCACTGTACACCAAAGTCTATCTGCCCTTCAACAGATTAACGATTGCATTCATGTCCGTACCAGTTTATACGTGCGCCCGTTCTGTGTGTGTTTATGTATGTGTCTGCGTTAGTGGGTGATGTCGAAAAGAAAATACAAAAACAAGCCATGTGTGAAACAAACAGAAAACAGGAAATGTGCCTGCAGACCGCCCTAGAATTCATGCTGCTGTTAATACAGTGCTGCGAAAGTCGGCGGCGATCCTGCAGTATATAAACAAAAGATTTCACATAACAACCATGTGCTGGAGTGTGATATGTGGAAACAAAGAGTAAAGGAAAAAGTGGAGAAAAGCTGAGGAAAAAATGGCAAAAAAAATCTTCACAGAATCCTCGCTGACATCAGGCCTTACCAAATGTAGCCCTGCCCGCATCACTGCACTGCAACACGCCGAACAAATTCAGTGTTGAGAAAATACCTTAAAGGAACATCCGGAGTGGGACAGAAGTGCCGACATTCAAAGATCACTCTCGGTGACAACGTTAGTTATGTATCGCACTCACAGGTCGTGTTCTTCATCCAGGCCCGACAGCGGGTAGGGAAGTACCTCTGATTCATCCCCTTCCCCGCTCGCCCCGCTCTAGAATGCTTTTTCCAGAATAAATCTTTAAATAAAGTATAAAAATTTTAAAATCTCCTCCCAGACATGCTGATTTTTTCATGAGCTCCAGAAGGACTTTGGGTTACAAAGGATAACTGTGCTTTTGACATCCACCTGTTCTGTCTCATGGTTTAGATTACCTTAGCCAACCCCTTTTTGCACTTCTCTGTTTGCTCTGAGATGATCCAAAAATCAGCTTCGCTCACAACTCTACTGTGTGTGATTTAAAGTCAAAGTGCAGGATTAGGAGGGGGGGAGTATTTTTCAACCCTGCAATGCTGCCAGAGCAAGCACAACGAGAAATGACTTCTATTCATTATTAATGGAAAGAGAGAGCCTGGAAAACAGCAATTGGATGGCCAGTTTATAGTTATACAGTTTGCGTTGTTAGAGAGCAGCAGCACACCACAGTGGCCGGTAGGTTGGTTCAACTGTGTCTCTGGGGGGCTGTGAGAGATGATAACTGACATGTTGGGGTCAGGAAGCAGGAGTGAGGCTACGTGTCTACAAGAAGCGAAACTCTCAAGTGAAAATGCTCATGAAACATGTGAGTTTCAAGAAACATTTTTCTGCTTCCAAAAGAAAACCTGAAGATTTTAAAAGCTTAAGTGACAGACTGGATGCATACAACATGTAAGTACTTTCAGTGCATTATTAATGCATCCATAGCAGTGTCTGTGAAGCTCAAAGCTCCATAAATCCAACATGGAGCCGATCAGATTCAACTGACTACACTTTCTCTTCTTCTTGTTGTTGTGAGAAAGGAAACCTACCTGTATAACGTGTCAGATGACATGCTGATGTTTGAGGTTTAGACAGCGAAAACTTCAGAGGTTTGTGGTGCAAATCTGGATTACTGATTGGCTAAAAGTTGTCCTCGTTCAAGTATCTCAGTAAAAATGCTGCACATACAAAAATAAAGTGCTTCAAATGCATTCTCTAATTTTAGGCTCTCACTTGTTTCACGGTGTTTTGCTGCCACTTTCCCACGCAGTCAGTCTCAATACTGTAGTCCAATCATCTTCTCTCACACCTTCATTGAGCGAATCAGTCTCAGCTTTGCGTGGTTTAAATTGGCTTTTCACACTCGCTTTCATCCAACCCACCTGCTCCCCATCTCCACCTCAGACACCTCAGCCTTAGTCTTCATCTTTACCACCACCAGGGTCTAGACTCTGTGGTGTCGTGTCTTAAATCCCATCATTGCTGGAATTCAGTTCTGCCATGATGGCTCATAGGAGTCTAATCACCAAATACATTCACTGAATTGCCCACAGGTATGAAAGGTAGTCTGTGTCTCTATTTTACAGGCTAGTGACCTGTTCAGGGTGTACCCTGCCTCTTGCCCTGGGATAGGGTCCATCCCACTTCTGAGCCTGAACTGGTAAGATGAACAGAATCAATGGGGGAAAAAGTTTAGGAAGGTTAATTTCTATCTCTAACGAGGTAATCTATGATAAATCAGTAGGATTTATATTTTAGCTAAATTGATGTTGCATACTGAAAACTTTTTAATTAATACAGCAAAATACCTCCTAAAATAGTAGCTTTCATTATGTTGCATATGATAGATTTTAAAAAGATTTTCCCAGAAGTTTCTAATTTTAATGGGTTAATAAAATGTTTGCATGCATACTTAATGACTGATGCTAACAGCAAACAAAAATGCTAGAAAACAAATTACACTTAAAATTAAAACTGCTGTTTAGCCCAGCAAACAGTAGACCTAAAGTAAATTCATATTCTGTCCTATTTTATTCGCTTTTTTCCCTGCTCTGCACACCCACAGGCATATTGTTAGGGGGTCAGGTGTGCTTTCAGGCATCACTTCCACAAACACATCTATCCCATGGCAGTCGGAGGTAGCGTAATGATCTGTCTGCAAATGTACTGAGATGCTCTAAAAATAAAGGGACAGCACTTTCTTTTGAATATATAAGTGCCGAGGATAGAAATATTTCTCCATTTTAATATGTATTCCACAGCCTGCATGAGCATCCCCGGCTCCTTTTTCAACATAACGGATGAGGGTTGCAAACAAACTTTTGATTTATATCTGCCATAACTCCTTTGGAAATATGCTCATCATGTACTGCGTATGCAGAATCCAATATTAAATCATTCCCTCCTTTTCTGTCAGTGTAGAAGTTGCTCGGCGGGGATGAACGACTCACAGATACAAGTGTTTAGCAGAACACCAGCTGTTTCTCTGGTGGAGACTTGGTGAAGTAGAATTGATAAAAGCCAGGCAGGGCTGTAAGAAGTGTGAGCACGCTCTTTTTGTTTGATCGCGTGCTCATTTGCCGGCGTGCATCCTGTTGTGGCAGCGCAGGGGTAAATACAAGTTGTGTTTCCTTTTCCAATGAGAAATGGGGGGAAAGATGCTCTCCTAGAAGGTGAGTGGGAGCTATCCCTCACGACTCTGCGGTGCCTTTATCTGCTACCTTTCTTCTTTCTGATAAGCAGCTCCGGAGCCAATCGTGTGGAACTTATAACTCAGACGTGTGAAAGTGAAGTTTTACCAAGTTAAGTAAGAAAGAGGTAGAAATGAATAATAAACTTTCCTCCAAGCATCAACTTTTCCTGGGTGCTGCATAAACTCGTGTGCTGTTTGCACACACAGTGAGCAGTCCTGGCAGCGTCTCTCAGCATTGGCAGCAGCCCATCCGTAATCTCAAAGGATCTGAGCCCGTGGCCGGCCTCGCCACTGACCATACAACCGGCCCCTGTGCGAGTGCCAGCAGCGCAAAACAAAATGTGTATTTCACTACAGCACCCGGACCACCAGCTACAGCACGCCAGCACAGTCCAGCGTGTTGCTGTGGGCGAATGATGTCATAATGTTGTCCTCCGTGGAAATATTTGTGTCATTTCGCATAAGCGCTGTAGTGAAAGCTGCGAGGCTACCCGCTGCTGCCGACAAACGCCGGACTGTTTGTCGTGCATTTGAGGAGTATCCACTTCCTCCTCTGCATGAAGCTGCAGGAAAGACAGAAACATGGGTCCTGCATCATAATAATTACAATTACAAATTAAATTACTTAAAACAAAAAGGGAACCGTCTCAAATCTCAGAGGGATGGCCAATGCACTTGAATAACAATTACGAAATTCCCCATTGCATCCAAAGCAAAGCTTCATAATGAAATCCACCATTTGCTGTTATGACAGGAAGCAAACGAGTGCATGCTTCAGGATGTGAAGAAAAGGCCCAAGAGTATGTAATTAAAAAGGAACATTTAAATATTGTGAGAAAAGAGCAGAATAAATGACCTCTTTAATAACACACATCACACAGCGGGCTTTTGGGCTGCTTCCAGTTCTTCCCATAAATTCCATAATTGTATGATATGCTAAACTGTTGGCTTGCGTTCACTCCAGGTTGACAGCTCCTTTTGAAAGAACCAGTCTAACTAGTTCAGTCTGACAAATAGCCTGTTGTGTGTGCTGGGCTTTTGATAGACATTTGTGATCTTTGTAGCTGCATGGATTGCATGCTAACACGGAAAACACTGAATACAAGCAGCATGTGAACAACCTATCAACCAGGATAAAACCAATGCACTTTTATTCTTTAAATAACTGCAATCAGCAATAAATACAAAGGCTTTTCCTAACTTTATCTAATCCTTGTGAATATTGTTAAGGGTTAAAATTGGTGATTATTATCATTACTAATGGGCCCAGTCAAGGGTGAGAGCTGTCATATGCTACAACTTGTTTTGATCAAGCCCATTTATGTTACGTTACATCACCTACAATAACACTGGGGAAGTCTGGCTATTGAAACTCTAATATATCCCATGATTTTAATGCTCAAAGTTGGTTATAGAAAATATTGTGCCAAACAAAAGATTTGGGGTTTAGATGGTGATACTAATAAACTAGCGCTGTCAATAGATTAAAAAAAACTAATTCATCTCAGTTTTCTGTAATTAATCGCAATCGGATTCATCACAGGGTTACTGTGGATTAATTTTGATTAATCACGATTAAATATCATTCATTTTTTAATCGATATTAATTACATTTCTTTTTGCATGAGCAAACAGACTCTGAAAAAAAGGGAAAATATACGCACTTAACATGTTTATTGAACATTCATGTTAACAAAAAACTGACTGACACAATTGCCAAGTGGAATTACAAACAGCAGACCTGTTAATATCGTTGAGAACATGTGCTTTACACGGCTTTGGTTCCTCATCTCAAGCACTTGAAGTGCCTCCCCAAGAGTGACAGAGAGAGAGGGGACAAATGTTTACTGAGTCCCCGACGCTCCGTGAGTGGTTTGTGGCAAGCTGGGTGACGCGTTAGCCAAAGTCCGAGCAGCATCCCCGACTAACGTATGCTTTGTGTCAATGAGATATTTTAAGCTGGAAGTCCTGCGGTGAAAAGAAAGATCATTCTTGCACAATGTGCATAATACTTTGTTGGTCGACTGTTCCGTCTTGTTATTTTTTTAATACTCAAATTTCCCATCGAGGGGGCCGATGTTGGTTTATCATCTTCCAAATTGAGTTGATTGGTTCAGCTGCCCGTCACTACCAGATCTACTGCCCGTTTGCGCATGTGCGAAGGTAACTCTACTTGGACAAACTGCCCAAAATGAGTTGACAGAAACATTTCAGGGATTTTGAGTCATTCTGCACTCCAGATGTGTTAATTGTGTTAAAAATTTTAATTGCTTTTACCGTGATGCTGTTAATTTTGACAGCACTTCAATAAACACATATCCTCTTGTAATGCATGCATGTGGCACAGTTTAAATGTGGCCTACAGTGTGTTTGTAGATTGAGCAGCTGAGTATGTGAGCTGGACCCATGAAAGTGCAAAACATTTTATTCTGCTGACTCTAGTTTGGTGTCTTTGATTGTACTGGATGATTGAAGTCTGAAGAAACAAGACGTATTTACAATTTAACAGTTTATCGATTTACCAAAAGAAGGCCTCAGTAGCACGCACAGCCACAACAGCTGCTGTGGGATAGCGTCAACCAGCATTTGTTGCAAATCAGCCAATAGTTGTGGTGGTCACTGGCACAAACTGCACACCTAAGTTTTTGATCCCAGGATTGAGGTTAACACCTTGGGTTTGCAGAACAGCAGCTTGAAGTTGTCCTGTGGCCCTATTCAAACATGGCATGCATGGAGCAGACACCAGTTGACCACTGCAGCAGGCTCCGTGCTCACAAGTGCTGCTAACTAGGCATCAATCAGGCACCTGATGGCCAATCAGAAGCTCCAAGAAGAGTCAGTAGCAGCGTTGGCAGAGTTTTTCATGGGTACCACCCATGCTGCTCAACCCAGAGACACGTTTTCCTTGCAAATGTGGCAGCATTTAAGGGGAAATAAACATGATTCAAAAGGTGTAACATTTATTGCCTATAGGCATCGTTAAAACAAAAAAAATGAATGTTTGAAACACAGATTTTCTTGCTTCTTATATTAAGTTTAGCAGATGCAAACTGGTATGTTTGTCGGTTTAACAGAGATTAAATGTGTTTGTCCAGCCTTGAAAATCTCTTATGATTGTATCGTGTGCTTAAGTTATGACAGCTCAAAAATGCTGAGAAAACATATTTTTGTCTTATTACTCGAACATTTTCATAGTTTAAAAATGTCCTTTTTTCAGGTTTTGTAAAATATACCAAAGCTATTGTACAAAAACGCAGCTAACTCTAAAAAGGTTTGACAGATTTGATTGGCTTAAAATGGAATGGCCTTATTCATCCCACAGAATACTTGGATCAGTCCAGCTTGAACTATCCTTTATTTACCGCATGCAGTTGTTCATCCATCATACTGGGCAGTCTTTTCTTCAGTTTTAGTAGATCCTACAGTAGCTGTAACACTTTGATCCGCTCAGTTTTCAAGGAATTGCTTCTGAAATGTTCTGGTGAGCCCTGGCTGCTGAGGTTTTGAGGGAAATACCAAGTCCAATTGCAAAAGGTCACAGACATCAGGTGGGTCTCTCTGAGAGAGCCAGGCCCTTATTATAGGCACTGACCTGTGAAATATCACATAGCCCATGAGCATGCTCAGCAAAATGATGCAATTTGAGAGGATGTCACTCTTCAACCCCAGGTGACCCCATCTTGGCACAGTGGGAGAGGCGGAGTCTGTAGCCAGGGACTGATAATGCAGACTCATCTCTCTCTCCCTCTTCATCTTTCTGATGGTCTCCTGTAGTTTCACAAGGGGATCCCCGCCAATAACGCTTTCCACACCACAGGTGGAAAATATTTCCGGTCCCTTTCCACTATTTCCAGATTATGAGTGGAAATCATTTCATTTAGTTTTTAATTTCACAGGAATTTACCGCTACAACCCAAGATGTATCAACATAAATGGTGAGATCAAAAACACTGAGGATTGGAGAAACCATCGTTTCCTGTGCAGGTCCAATGTTCCCCAGTATGTCGATGCAAAGTCATCCTATACCAGCACGTGTTTTTAAAAGGGTGTTACACTGATTTACAGTAGTTCTTCCGCTTACATGGTACATGTGAGTCACCAGAGACACACCACCAGAAAAAGGTCAAACTGAAGCAACAGAGGTTGATATAACTCGACTGTTTGGCTCAAACACCATCCTATATTTCCTCTACAACCATTCCTAGCTTCCTCTTATCAGCACGACGGGGTTTGACACTTTACTCTCATGACTATTTCTGACCTTTTGTTAAATTAGTGACGCCCCCCTTTAGACCTTTGTGTTCCACGTTGCAAAGCAACTAGTGATACACATACACACACCCACCATCTAACTTTTGCCTAATATTTCATAATCACTGTCATTTTCAGTGACACTAATTTCAGGCAGTTATTCACATAATGAACATTTCTTCACACCAAACATCATTACAACTGTAATCAGGATGTTAATAGGGGACCAAAAAAAAAAGAGAGAAGAGAATGCCTCTTTTTTTGTTTTATCAGATCAGCGTTAATTTGCTGAAGGCATGAATAAGACCAATTAAATCAAAATAATTAGACTCAAACGCCTCATCGTTTGGTGTGAAAATTTCCCTAATGAAATAGAACTGACTACAGCATTGTTCCCCCGAGGATGAAATGACAAAAGTCAGATAGTCGCTAAGTGTTTATTGGTGGTATGGTGTTATCATTTAGAGGTCTATTGGGAGAAAGTTGTTCATTTTCACAGATATTGATTGAACTACCTCAGACCACAGAGATAACATAATAATTGTTGAGCCGGGAGGTATTTTCATTGTAGACAAAGTGAGGCAGTTAAAAGTATTAAGGCCATCCACAACACTACGTTGTCAAACGTACAGAAAAAGCTCCTAGAAGGACAAATGATAACGCCAGTTGTGCGTGTGGATTTTCAGTGACATCATTTTTAAACATTTGACAGACAGAGTCCAATCACAGCCTCAAAGCTGCATATCTAGCTGTCATAAAATTAATTTGTCACCCTTATCAGTCAACATGCAGGCCCACTCGTTATCCACATAAATAATTATCTTTAATACAAGTGTTACTGGCATCTCAATTTTAGAAGTGGAGCTGCGTTGTGTTCTTTTTCTGAATTGTCATTTAGAAACTGTAGCCTCTTTGAATGTTTGAATCATCCCACTGAATGACCTTTGTCAGTTATAATTAGGCCCATAGATATGGCTAATAGACACCCCACAGTACAAACTCCTGATGATATTAGCAGCTGCAATCAACCATTCATCATTGTTTGTGCCTATCCAGCTCAAAATTGTGAGCTCAACTGTAATCAGCGATTTATAAAAGTAGGAATAATGCAGTTTAAGACCTCATGCAGTTTGTGAATAGGTGCATGTAAAATCTCCAGTCATCTGATCTTAACTTAAACTCCCCATTTAGAAAGTGAAGGTAACCTGTCAGCCAAAACGACACTTTAAAAAGTACGCAGAGGTACCCGAGATGTACAAAAACACTGAACAGCCATCCCATTACTCCTACATTAGCTGAAAAAGTCATGCCGTGAAGCTCCCAGCACACAGTTTTTGTGCTAATCTTAACACCTGCGTTATACAATTTGGCATCATTTTAAAAAGTTACAATTTCTTGTAAAAAAGAACAGCGGTCGACAGCACTGTACACAATGATAGACTGGAGTGTAAAAAGCGAATGAATGATGCAGAAAACAGATTTGAGATGGGAAACAGTTCTTAAAAATACAGAGAGAGAGAGAGAGAGAGCTGTGCAGGAAGTGTCATTTTTATTGTGGTGAAAGCAAAACAGCAAAAATAAGAGGGAATTAATGACAATGTTTATCAATTGTGAAGCATAGTTTGAATCTTCTTTTGCTGCTGCTTCAGTGAATTTTGGTTGGAGAGAGACAAAACATGTAGCTTCAGAATCTGTGAGCTGTCGGCTTTAAGCACCGACTGCGTGTCCGTGTACTCGCCGGGTGAGAAAGCCGACATCTCACAGATTCTGATGCATCGGGTTCGTGCTTTGTGTTTACGTCTTTGGGTGGAATCCATTTCCCTGCTCTCATGTTCTGTTTTAGCTGTTTGGTGGTTGTTGAAATAATTTAATGAATCGATATCGCTCTGTAGAAATTTAGATTCACAAATGTTCGTAAAGTCTGGCTGCATGGCTAGGTGCTTATTTTTATACACGTGTGACAACGGGAATGAAAACAGCTGAATTCAAAGTGATGTGGTGGAGGTGTAGCCCAGGACTTTTGTGCATATGGCAACGTTTCTGGGAGTGACAAGTGAAGCTATTGTGAAAAGGCTGCAGTCTTTCTAATGACCAGCAGGGGGCGATGCCTCTGTTAGTGGTACAAAGGTCTGTGGGGGAAGAGTTGACCCTCCCTCGTTGCGTCTGTATTCAAGACACCAAGATGGCCGGCTGAAGATTCATAATAGGTCTTCACTAATCAGGTAAGCAACCATTAATTTGGTCAGCTGATTCACTCAGCTGGTCTGACCCTCAAGTGTAAGTAAGCATTAATGCTTATGTAATAATGTGATTTACATTCTCTTTTAATTTTTATGCACATGCACAGTATTTGTTACATAAGTACACGTTTTAAAACTTTTATCCTGTGTGCAGCTCAGTAAATCACTTCAGCTGACTTTGAACCAGGAAGTAAATGAGTGCTTGTAACAGCTCAGTTGGCACTCTGTCACGAGTGAGGTCAGCTGAAATGATTAAAAGTATACTTTGTCCACTGGATGTAATTTGCGCTAAACATCTTAAACCTTAATTTATATTTACAACAATATACGAGTCGGAGCTGCTTTGAGCACAACATAAAACTTGACTTTTTCACTGTGTTTTGCAGTGGCACAAAAAGAGATTAACATCAGCTCATCCTGAAGCTTTCCAGCTCAGTAATTCAGAACCACACCGTGTGCACAACTTCAGTAAACTCACTGCATAGTTCAGAGAAAACAACTGCTGTATAGGCTTGTTTTGCAAAAAGTACAAGTATAGGAAATGTCAAATTCAAATGGCGATAGGAGGGAAATACAATATGACTTTGTTGTTGGCGTTAATTTACCCATGTCTGAATACCTGCAAATGAGTACAGGGCTTGTCATATTTGATAAATTCTCATCCACTGAGGGACAAAACCCCAGAGACCAGATGAGAGAGGCTGAAAAACTTTGAAGAACTGTTTTGCTGAGTTGATTTATTGTCAACAGCGAACAGCTCGCCTTCATTTCTTTCCCCTCCGCCACGCACATATGAAGGCTGCTTTGAAAATTATGCAGAGACAGAGTGATCAGCTTTCATTGTTTAAGGTCAGGGTGTTCATTAAAATTGACAGACTGACTAGGCGATACTTTGAGGTGTTGGCAGTGCCTTGACCTTTGCAAAAAGACAGCGTTAGTCTTGCCGTTTCGGACATCTTCCCGTAAAGTGATAAACATTCTCCGCGGCTACTCCTCTTCAAACTGTATCAGAGCTGGGATCTCAATTAGCTGGCACAAGAAAGGCCCATCATGGGTGTGGGCTGACACAAAACAGGCAGATTTCTCATCGTTGAGCGATTCGAGAAGTACCTTTCTTCAGCTTCCTCTTAGCTGCTGACTGCTTGTAGGTATGTGAGGGGACATTAATGCTGATCTCCAAACGCTTTTCTTGTTCATGTTGTTTTACCTGAACAAATCTTCACCTATAGAATTCAACTATTAACTACAGCGGTGTCAAGGTTTGTATTAGTTCAGTCACCGCGTGTGCAGAAATTGGCTGGTTAACAAAGGACGATAGTCCTGATGCCCACGCTGCTGGACGTCTACTCCTCGCTTGTTGTGATGCCTCAGTAAACACTCTTCTGGCTTGTGACTGACAAATCACAACTGCAGGAGGTTGCACGAGGCCTCGCTTTCTCAGTCAGATCCACCGCTTTCTCAGTCAGATCCACCGCTTTCTTGTCAGGTCTGATTTTAAGGCACCAAGATGGTGTCGGTAAAAATCACAAGCATTCAAGCTCGTGTCCTCTAAGCTGGAATGGCAGTTTTTTACTTCTTCTATGGTTAGATTATGTTCGCTCTCTGCCATCTGTGGCTGTTATTACAGGGCATATGTTTGGGGATGTTTATGCAATGAAGACTATAGGAAGTTGTACCTTATGTACATAATGCAGTGTCCCCTTTTCCCCAATGCTTTCGTACAGAACTAAACAGAAGAAAATGTAACTGGAGTTTTATACTTCTACAGCAGACAGTAGGGTCTTATCAGAATCAGAATCAGAATGGGTTTATTGCCAGATGTTGAGGTTTACAACATTAGGAAATTGCTGCGGTGCTTCAGTGCAAACAATAAGAATTAAAGTGCTATGTAGAAAGAAAGATATGTGCATGAGATATACATGAGATATATACATGAGAATAAGAATTAAGAGTGCTACGTAGAAAGATATATACATGAGTGCAGGTGGTGATCAGTGCCAGACATGAAATGATGCAGTGACACAGCGTAGGGTCATGTGTTAGTGGCGGGGACAGTCATGTGGTTATTGTTCATGTGTCCATTGTTCATGTGTCCAACAGCAGAGGGGAAGAAACTGTTCTTGTGGCGAGAGGTTCTGGTGCGAATGGACCGGAGCCTCCTGCCTGAGGGGAGCAGGTCAAACAGACTGTGTCCAGGGTGAGAAGGGTCAGCTGAGATCCGGGCTGCACGCTGCAGTGTCCTGGAGGTGTACAGGTCCTGCAGAGATGGGAGTCTGCAGCCAATCACCTTCTCAGCAGAGCGCACAACACGCTGCAGTCTCTGTTTGTCCCTGATAGTGGCTCCAGCGTACCACACGGTGATGGAGGAGGTGAGGATGGACTCGATGATTGCAGTGTAGAATTGCATCATCGTCCGTGTTGGCAGGTTGAATTTCTTCAGCTGCCTCAGGAAGTACATCCTCTGCTGGGCTTTCTTGATGACGGAGGTGATGGTGGGCTCCCACTTCAGGTCCTGGGTGATGGTGGTACCCAGGAAGCGGAATGAGTCCACAGAGGTGATGGGGGTGTCAGTCAGGATGATGGGGGGGAGTGGGGCTGTGTGCTTCCTGAAGTCCACAATAATCTCCACTGTCTTCTGGGCATTCAGCACCAGGTTGTTGTGGCTGCACCAGGACACCAGACGTTCAACCTCCCTCCTGTAGGCAGACTCATCCCCGTCAGAGATGAGCCCAATGACGGTGGTGTCATCTGCGAACTTGATTAGCTTGACAGACTGGTGGGTGGAGGTGCAGCAGTTGGTGTACAGGGAGAAGAGCAGAGGAGAAAGAACACAGCCCTGAGGGGAGCCGGTGCTGATGGTCCGGGAGTCCGAGACATTCTTCCCCAGCCTCACGTGCTGCTTCCTGTCCGTCAGGAATCACAAAACTATCATTTTATTATGTAAGTAGCATATGATAACACGATAGCATCTGCAGCCAGAGCCTCTGTGGTCGAGCTTACCGCAGGATATCAAGGGACTACTTTTTCTTTGCACTTATTCAAACACCAAACCACTGCTCCGTTTTGCCTCAGGATCCAAATTATACAGAATGTGTCTAAATGTCAGAAATGAGTAGCAGTCATTTTGTCATCACTTATCAGCGATGAGTGATGACGATGACCTGGATGACTGAGAACCTTCACAGACATCACTTATCAGCCAAACTACCACTTCAAGCTGGACAGAGTAAGCAAACTTCAGAAGTGTAAATGTTTTCAGCTCTAAAGGACTGTCATCTCTGAAATCTGTGAAGAAAGAAAAATGCATACAGATGGAATATCGCTGGTTTCTCTTCAGGCGAAGCTGCTGTGGTTTGAACTCAAGTTCAGCACAGTCTCTCTGCTGAGACGGGCGAGTCAAAACGCAAATCTGAGCTGAAGAAGAAAGCTGAATGTCTCAGAGTTCTGAACAAACAACTTTTCATTTGGAACGGTTTATTTTGCAGTCGATGTGAAGGCAGCCATTAGGGCGTTCCACTTTTACCGCAGAATAAAATGACATGCAAAAATACCGTTAGCTAAATCCTACCACCTTCACGTCATTGCCGAGCTACAAGTCTCCCAGTTTTGATAGACTTCATGTCAGCATCCAGCCTATAATTTAGGAATGTGTGCTGAAAATTACACAAACAAAATGCATATGTCTCACAGCCAATCACAAGAGAGGCATCTATTAAAGTGCAAACTGGGACAGCTCATACATTTTTCTAAATCCATGGAGCTTACACATCCTGTAAGACCTCTTCAGTACCAACAAAAGTCATTTCTATGACATCTTCACAATATAAAGTGTATGGCCGTAGTATGAACCTGTGGCAAACACTACTGAGCATGTGCAGCAGGCCACAAAACATGCAAGCAAACCCAAACCTAGAAAATGTTACTCGTGTGATGTGCCAAGTGAGCACTTAGCATCTCTGAGTCTTGTTTTCAGTTCCCCTTAGTGCATTAGACCCCCCCCCCCCACACACACACACACACACACAGGATCAAACAGTTTGCCTATAAAAATTAAAAAAAGAAAAAATGTAAATGCTTTAAATTTGGTTAATGTCCCGCTCAAGGTTATTTTCTCATCCACCTCTGGACAGCTTTCAGCATGGCTGCCATTTTTAGAGCTCCATGTTCCCCTGCACTTGTGCCTCTGTAATGGGAACTGGATCACCTCCAGTGTGATCGTTTCAACTTCATTTTCATTTTAAGGAAGCGGACAAGGGAAATGGTGGAATCCCAGAAAATGTGGAAATCATTTCAGATTTATTTATTTTCAGGCATTCAGGTTTTGCTGAACCCCCCTCAGGATATTACAGTAGCATCCTGCACTGACAGTCTCCGGGGGAGCTCCATTTACAGTGCAGAACCTCAGGCCAGTTGGAAACACAAGTTGATGTTTGGTCTCTGCACCAGTTTGCTGTTTGTGGTGAAATTATAGAGTTCACAGTGCAAGAGGTCAGGAAGGGATTTCAACGGACCGATCTAAAAATAGCAGCTGTGCTGGAAGCCATCTGGACATGTCTGAGAAGATGTTGTCCAATTTTAAATCATGTGTGTTTTTTGATACGTCCGTTTCCTGAATGCTTTAATCAAGTCTGGTAAAACCCAGTGATAACATCAAGTTTAAAAAAATCAGCAAATTGGGACAGTTAGTTCTGCTTTGTTAAGTCATTGCTACAGGTGGTAGAAATAATCCCCAGGAGTCCCACCTGTGTTTTCCAAACCACAGACACGGTTCCTCTTATGACACCTATTTGGCATCTGCAGAAAGTTTGACAGAACTGGCGAGGTCACCTACCTGAGAGGACCTTTACATTGTTTTCCTGAAAAATGTGACACGTCATGACAATCCAGATTTGAAAATAGCCTACATGTAGTTTCAGCTCACGAGGGATGTGTAAGCCATCCTTTTTTCAGTGTATTTTTCCTTTTTACAAGCGCTCTTGTCTCACGAGTTTGTGTGTATGCGTGTTTATTTTATTCCCAGTCGGGGTGAAGAAGCTGAGTACATCAGATAATATTTCAGAACAAGAGCATGGCAAACAACCTTCTCCACCTGAGTGCCCCGTATGACTGTGCACGACACTAGAACAGTGTGTTCACAGCAGCAGAGGAGCAGGTGAGGACAGGACAGACGGATCGCAGATGGGTGGGAAATGTGACACTGATGGTTCAAAGGTGTACAGTGGGGCAAAAAAGTATTTAGTCAGCCACCGATTGTGCAAGTTCCCCCACTTAAAATGATGACAGAGGTCAGTAATTTGCACCAGAGGTACACTTCAACTGTGAGACACAGAATGTGAAAAAAAAAATCAATGAATCCACATGGTAGGATTTGTAAAGAATTTATTCGTAAATTAGGGTGGAAAATAAGTATTTGGTCACCTCAAACAAGGAAAATCTCTGGCTCTCAAAGACCTGTAACGTCTTCTGTAAGAAGCTTTTCTGTCCCCCACTCGTTACCTGTATGAATGGCACCTGTTTGAACTCATCATCTGTATAAAAGACACCTGTCCACAGCCTCAAACAGTCAGACTCCAAACGCCGCCATGGCCAAGACCAAAGAGCTTTCGAAGGACACCAGGAAAAGTATTGTAGACCTGCACCAGACTGGGAAGAGTGAATCTACAATAGGCAAGCAGCTTGGTGTGAAAAAATCAACTGTGGGAGCAATCATCAGAAAATGGAAGACATACAAGACCACTGATAATCTCCCTCGATCTGGGGCTCCACGCAAGATCTCATCCCGTGGGGTCAAAATGATCATGAGAACGGTGAGCAAAGATCCCAGAACCACACGGGGGGACCTGGTGAATGACCTGCAGAGAGCTGGGACCAAAGTAACAAAGGTCACCATCAGTAACACACTACAACGGCAGGGAATCAAATCCCGCAGTGCCAGACGTGTTCCGCTGCTGAAGCCAGTGCATGTCCAGGCCCGTCTGAAGTTTGCCAGAGAGCACATGGATGATACAGCAGAGGATTGGGAGAATGTCATGTGGTCAGATGAAACCAAAGTAGAACTTTTTGGTATAAACTCAACTCGTCGTGTTTGGAGGAAGAAGAATACTGAGTTGCATCCCAAGAACACCATACCTACTGTGAAGCATGGGGGTGGAAACATCATGCTATGGGGCTGTTTTTCTGCCAAGGGGACAGGACGACTGATCCGTGTTAAGGACAGAATGAATGGGGCCATGTATCGTGAGATTTTGAGCCAAAACCTCCTTCCATCAGTGAGAACTTTGAAGATGAAACGAGGCTGGGTCTTCCAACATGACAATGATCCAAAACACACCGCCCGGGCAACAAAGGAGTGGCTCCGTAAGAAGCATTTGAAAGTCCTGGAGTGGCCTAGCACAGAAAATCTGTGGCGGGAGTTGAAAGTCCGTGTTGCTCGGCGACAGCCCCAAAACATCACTGCTCTCGAGAAGATCTGCATGGAGGAATGGGCCAAAATACCAGCTACTGTGTGTGCAAACCTGGTAAAGACCTATAGTAAACGTTTGACCTCTGTTATTGCCAACAAAGGTTATGTTACAAAGTATTGAGTTGTATTTTTGTTATTGACCAAATACTTATTTTCCACCCTGATTTACGGATAAATTCTTTACAAATCCTACCATGTGGATTCATGGATTTTTTTTTCACATTCTGTCTCTCACAGTTGAAGTGTACCTCTGGTGCAAATTACTGACCTCTGTCATCATTTTAGGTGGGGGAACTTGCACAATCGGTGGCTGACTAAATACTTTTTTGCCCCACTGTAAAAGGGCACAACTAAAGGGCCAGAACGGAGAAACGTTTGTGTTGTGATTTTAACACAAATTGTGTTTTCTCAGATTAGCTGCCTGCTGCTTATATTAAACTATCAAATAGCCAAAACATCATCACAGAGCTATTTCGACTCCACACCACAGCTTTCAAACCATCTACTAGGGCTGGGCCATATCATACTGTTCACGGTAATACCGGTATAATGTTGGGCAACGATAAGAAAATGAAATATCGCGATAGAATATGGGTCAAACGCGCATGCCTTTGTTTTCATACGCACATGGCGGAAAAAATCATGGCGGCAACGGAGAATGAGAAGAGCGAGAGCGGATCGTTGAATGAAACAGATGAACCAGAACTGGTTTGTAAAAATGCTGCAGCTTCACTGGTGTGGAACTGGTTTAGCTTTCGTCCGTCAGATACACAACAAAGCACTATTTTTGGTAGAGCATGCTAGCGGGCCGTCGTTATTACCGTATTGTTTGGAAAATACGGCACACTTAAAATCATCCTTTGATTTTTCTGAAAATCCACAGAGCCCCTTATAATCCCGTGTGCCTTATGTCTGAACTCTGGTTGTGTTTACTGACCTCGAAACGATTTTATGTACACGGCGCTCGAAAATCTGTCAAATGTTTCAGTACGGCTTTGCTAAGCTACGAAGCCGCACCGCTTGATGGATTGTCGGAGCATTACGGCTATCGTAGGCGGAGCCTCGCGGAGTGATAGGTACTGTGCTTCAACATAATGTTACCGTATTGTGTGTGTATAACCTCTTTTTAAGTTTTGTGGATGTTATACATGGTTATGCTGAGGATATGTCGGCCAGTTTCCACTGGAAATGCCTTTTGGTTAAACTGTCAGCGAGGAATTTGCACTGTTACATTTTTATATAACTTTAATGCACATAAAAAAACAGCTGCTTGTTTAAGTGAAAATACATTCATGTGTTTTCTTTTTTTTTTGCACTAATAAAGTTGTGGAGTTGTAAAGTATTTTGTCTCGTGTCAGTTATATCGTCAGTTATATTGTTATCGCAAATTTTCAAATGTATATCATGATAAATATTTTCGGTCATATCGGCCTGCTCTATCATCTACTTGTAAATATTTTATAGATAAAGTCTCTTGTACTCACCTCCAAAGTGTGCTCTCAGTGACGCTGCCGATATGAAAATCGTACAGCTTGGTTAGGATCAGGATCACCTGAAAAAGAGGGAATGTAATTGTTAGAATCTTTTTATGAGGCAGACAAAGCGATTAATGAATTCTTTACTGTAGCAGAATGGCGACTAATGCATGAATACAGCATCCCAGATTTAGGATGGCTTAAGAGGCAGAGCACTAATAATAATAATAATGGATTGGATTTATATAGCGCTTTTCAAGGCACCCAAAGCGCTTTACAATACCACTATTCATTCACTCTCGCATTCACACACTGGTGGAGGCAAGCTACGGTTGTAGCCACAGATGCTGACAGAAACGAGGCTGCCATATCGCGCCATCGGCCCCTCTGGCCAACACCAATAGGCAGTAGGGTAAAGTGTCTTGCCCAAGGACACAATGACCAGGACAGAGAGCCCGGGGATCGAACTGGCGACCTTCCAGTTACAGATACGCTTCCCAACCCCTTGAGCCACGGTCGCCCCAATTGCCTGTGAGTTTTTACTGAATTCAGTTTTTGCTGATGGATCCTTGGACACTCCAAGTCCAGTGTTGACACACATCAGTTTGTTCAGAATGCTCTGCTGATTGCAAACACAGTGATTGTATGCAAATAAAATGAATCACAATGCTATTAAAGTCACTGTAGCTTGGAGTTGTTTCATTTATAAGAGTTGTTAGTTACGTCAGTAGTTACTGATATACAGTGGGGCAAAAAAGTATTTAGTCAGCCACCGATTGTGCAAGTTCCCCCACTTAAAATGATGACAGAGGTCAGTAATTTGCACCAGAGGTACACTTCAACTGTGAGAGACAGAATGTGAAAAAACAATCCATGAATCCACATGGTAGGATTTGTAAAGAATTTATTCGTAAATTAGGGTGGAAAATAAGTATTTGGTCACCTCAAACATGGAAAATCTCTGGCTCTCACAGACCTGTAACGTCTTCTGTAAGACGCTTCTCTGTCCCCCACTCGTTACCTGTATGAATGGCACCTGTTTGAACTCATCATCTGTATAAAAGACACCTGTCCACAGCCTCAAACAGTCAGACTCCAAACTCCGCCATGGCCAAGACCAAAGAGCTTTCGAAGGACACCAGGAAAAGTATTGTAGACCTGCACCAGACTGGGAAGAGTGAATCTACAATAGGCAAGCAGCTTGGTGTGAAAAAATCAACTGTGGGAGCAATCATCAGAAAATGGAAGACATACAAGACCACTGATAATCTCCCTCGATCTGGGGCTGCACGCAAGATCTCATCCCGTGGAGTCAAAATGATCATGAGAACGGTGAGCAAAGATCCCAGAACCACACGGGGGGACCTGGTGAATGACCTGCAGAGAGCTGGGACCAAAGTAACAAAGGTCACCATCAGTAACACACTACAACGGCAGGGAATCAAATCCCGCAGTGCCAGACGTGTTCTGCTGCTGAAGCCAGTGCATGTCCAGGCCCGTCTGAAGTTTGCCAGAGAGCACATGGATGATACAGCAGAGGATTGGGAGAATGTCATGTGGTCAGATGAAACCAAAGTAGAACTTTTTGGTATAAACTCAACTCGTCGTGTTTGGAGGAAGAAGAATACTGAGTTGCATCCCAAGAACACCATACCTACTGTGAAGCATGGGGGTGGAAACATCATGCTATGGGGCTGTTTTTCTGCCAAGGGGACAGGACGACTGATCCGTGTTAAGGACAGAATGAATGGGGCCATGTATCGTGAGATTTTGAGCCAAAACCTCCTTCCATCAGTGAGAACTTTGAAGATGAAACGAGGCTGGGTCTTCCAACATGACAATGATCCGAAACACACCGCCCGGGCAACAAAGGAGTGGCTCCGTAAGAAGCATTTGAAAGTCCTGGAGTGGCCTAGCCAGTCTCCAGACCTCAACCCCATAGAAAATCTGTGGCGGGAGTTGAAAGTCCGTGTTGCTCGGCGACAGCCCCAAAACATCACTGCTCTCGAGAAGATCTGCATGGAGGAATGGGCCAAAATACCAGCTACTGTGTGTGCAAACCTGGTAAAGACCTATAGTAAACGTTGGACCTCTGTTATTGCCAACAAAGGTTATGTTACAAAGTATTGAGTTGTATTTTTGTTATTGACCAAATACTTATTTTCCACCCTGATTTACGAATAAATTCTTTACAAATCCTACCATGTGGATTCATGGATTTTTCTTTCACATTCTGTCTCTCACAGTTGAAGTGTACCTCTGGTGCAAATTACTGACCTCTGTCATCATTTTAGGTGGGGGAACTTGCACAATCGGTGGCTGACTAAATACTTTTTTGCCCCACTGTAATTCCAAGTACATTCAAAGAAAAAGATGCAGATTTAAGTAGCTTTAGCTTTTTTAATGATATCAAACAAGAGAATGTTATCACTGTGAAAGATATTATTATGAAATCAAACTGACAGAAGACCCCAGAGAAGAACCACTACATGCCGCAGTTATAATGTGCCCTGTCTGGGTTGAGCACACCTCAGGATCCCTAGAGATGTCGCAGAGGAGAAGACTGTCTAGCCTATCAAGCTTAAGCTGCTGTCACCTGTGGTGAAAAATTAATGCAGAGATTAAAAGGGCCTCCTTTTCAAAGAGCTATTCTCCAGTTGTAAGCCTTATGATCCCATCATTTATGACCCCAAAAATCAATAAGTTTTAACACAAGAAGCATCCCTGAGGTGATTGCTGAAAGGTCTTTCTTCCCTCAAAAGGTACATACTGTAAAAAAAAAACACATTTATGGTATTTTGAATACTCTGCAACACTGGTTAGGAAAAGACTACAAGGCCCTGGAAGTGTTAGCATGTTGCTAGGTAGTGCTTTGCATAATTAGCGGTGTTTGCCACTTTCAAACTTGATGGAGCACGCTGACATTCTTGCCCCTGTGGAAAAGTCTGATCCAACAGTCTCTGTGTTCACAGCTTTGGTCTGGGCTCTTTTGGAGAGATAATCAGCAGGCAGGGCACTATGATAAGCACTGTGCGAGTCCTCAGAGCACATCGCAAGATGAAGGACTAGTTTGCTGTGACAGGATCAGTGGTCAGCTGTGATACTCCACGCTAGAGTAAATCTGTTGCTCAGGGACAGCTGGGCTGTAATGTCAGAGGAGGAAAAAACACTGTTCATTATACTTAACCATCTGGTCCCTCTACTTATGCTCACCTCTGGGTTACAGAACACAGTCAAAAGATTTCTTTCATAGGAGAGCGAGCTCCTGCAATTGTCTTGGATTTATCACACACTTGACCCGACCTCACCGGGAGCCAAGCTCCTTTTACATAATAAGATGCTACTTTCACCCGTCAGCACACGTGTTTTTCGTAGCTGTACTGTTTTCCTTCTGACTAAATGACTATTGCTCCTTCTCATTAGCATCCATGTCTCTTGTTAGCATTCCCCTCCCTGCAACAAGCTTCTGCTTGTTTAAAGCAACCTGACAGGCCTGACTTGAGTCATTTGGCTGGGAGGGGGTGAAGGAGGTGTGGCCTTGACTCTTTTGACAGAAGTCAGCAATTGAGGCTAGATAAGCAGAACTTAGTAAAGAACCAGTTTCTTGGCTCCCCTGACCTCCTGTAGTACTTGTGTTCGTGAAGCTCGTGAGGCCCGCAGACTTCAAGGACCTTTCCACCTCTGGCCGAGCCTCACGCTCCCCACAAGCCCTATGAACGAGCCAGTCGCTCACCAGAGTCCTTGGATGGAGCTTGTGTGAAGATGTGCCACATGCCCAAGGGGTCCTCCTACTAACAATGCGAACATACAGTTCAGGCCAAACAAGATTGCAGTCCAGTGAGAGGCCAGTGCTGCATAGGAAGAAGATGGATTCCTGCCATTCGGCTCCACAACATCGCAAAACTTGGTCTTTGTGTGCATTAACATGATTATCTTTGTTAGAAGAGCACTCATGCTTCCCACTCTAGACATGCATAGATCTCTGCATGCTCGTGCTTCTGTGGGCTTTGTGCTTCTGAGATGTGTGGCTGTGTCCGCTTGGGGGGGTGACACACACAGACACGAGTTGTCTCATCACCACATGACAGTCTGAATTTGAAATTCACATTGAACAACTGGCAGAAAAAACAAACAAACAAAGAAAGTACTTTTGTCCTTTCAAATATTTCTAAAGCAAATCTTGCTATGTGTCTCAAAAACATCTTTTCAGCCAGCGTTAAAGAGAGTTAAAAAAAATGTTTAATGCATTAAGCCTCAGCCCAGGATAAGAATAGCATGTGGATTTCAAAAAACACCAGTCACTGTTTATTTACACACTTGCTCGCGAGCGTTCACGGTCTTTGTTGAGGCGCCGGGTGTATTGGAAGGACAAAACCGCAGCAGGCTTGAGAAACGTTTGACAGGGTGTCTGTATTTGAAGTGCACTCTCCCCTCGTGAGTCCCCAGCTGACGTGCTTATAGAATCAAAATGTCAGTCACATTACCTTTGGATTTGCCTTGTTGCCTCAGCAATTAACCAACTGTGGTGAAAACATATTATTAGCAGAACTAAATGTCCCCCTTTCGTCATCCACAGAGTCAAAGTTCCAAACACAGTCTTGAATTTTGGCTCAGCTCATAGCATGCCAATGATGCTATTAATTGCTTTTCTGAGAAAATCTCAAGCGTTTGCGGAGCAATAGATTAATTGTGATCGTGACCTGAAGAGCCGTCACCTTCGATGTCAGGTAAAAACACAAGGCAGCATATCAAGTCTAAATTAAACCTGACGTTCTATAAATAGCAGTGCGTGTGTGTTCATTCGTGCTGAATGTAGTAATTACAAGGAATGGTAAAGCTAACGCTGCTGGCATCTACATTGGACTCATCGTAAGGAAGACACGGTGGGTTCAACTTGCCTTTTTTAGTTTACCTAAACCAACCTTTCTGAAAATAAGAACAGCAAATGAAAATAAACAGACAACATTCGAGATTTGATCTTTCCCCTGCAAACAATTTATATCATTTTCTTAATTGTGCTTTTTAACACTTCCCAGAAACTTGGGACTGGCATCAAAGTAACAGATTAAAGCAAAACAAAAGATTTCACATGGAATCTGCTTCCAAACCACGTGCAACTTCCAACAAACAGCTCTTCAGACATTTTTGTACTTTGGCTCAAACTGTTTCAAAGACATCAGTTTTGTTCGCTGCAGTTGGAACAAAAAGCTCTCTGTGGCTTTGATTTCAAAATGTCATGGTACTCCAGTATTGACAGCCTCACACATCTGAAAACAAGCTTTTAGTCTGCAAACAAACGTCGGGATGGTCGACACTAAAATGGCAGCTGAAACCGATCATTATCTAGAAGTGATTAAGCTACCCCGCCTCTCAGTAGCATGTCAACGGCTGAGCAATTACGTTGTCAATTGGTGAGAGCTGTTTATGAGACACAATATCATCTGGTAGCATCAGAACTACAACTTGACATCAAGGCTGAGCTAAAGAAAACAAAAAAACACTGAATTCTTTGTCGCAATTTGGAATGACTGTGGCAGAAAATGAAGCCATCGACTTACAGTGGGGCAAAAAAGTATTTAGTCAGCCACCGATTGTGCAAGTTCCCCCACCTAAAATGATGACAGAGGTCAGTAATTTGCACCAGAGGTACACTTCAACTGTGAGAGACAGAATGTGAAAGAAAAATCCATGAATCCACATGGTAGGATTTGTAAAGAATTTATTCGTAAATCAGGGTGGAAAATAAGTATTTGGTCAATAACAAAAATACAACTCAATACTTTGTAACATAACCTTTGTTGGCAATAACAGAGGTCAAACGTTTACTATAGGTCTTTACCAGGTTTGCACACACAGTAGCTGGTATTTTGGCCCATTCCTCCATGCAGATCTTCTCGAGAGCAGTGATGTTTTGGGGCTGTCGCCGAGCAACACGGACTTTCAACTCCCGCCACAGATTTTCTATGGGGTTGAGGTCTGGAGACTGGCTAGGCCACTCCAGGACTTTCAAATGCTTCTTACGGAGCCACTCCTTTGTTGCCCGGGCGGTGTGTTTCGGATCATTGTCATGTTGGAAGACCCAGCCTCGTTTCATCTTCAAAGTTCTCACTGATGGAAGGAGGTTTTGGCTCAAAATCTCACGATACATGGCCCCATTCATTCTGTCCTTAACACGGATCAGTCGTCCTGTCCCCTTGGCAGAAAAACAGCCCCATAGCATGATGTTTCCACCCCCATGCTTCACAGTAGGTATGGTGTTCTTGGGATGCAACTCAGTATTCTTCGTCCTCCAAACACGACGAGTTGAGTTTATACCAAAAAGTTCTACTTTGGTTTCATCTGACCACATGACATTCTCCCAATCCTCTGCTGTATCATCCATGTGCTCTCTGGCAAACTTCAGACGGGCCTGGACATGCACTGGCTTCAGCAGCAGAACACGTCTGGCACTGCGGGATTTGATTCCCTGCCGTTGTAGTGTGTTACTGATGGTGACCTTTGTTACTTTGGTCCCAGCTCTCTGCAGGTCATTCACCAGGTCCCCCCGTGTGGTTCTGGGATCTTTGCTCACCGTTCTCATGATCATTTTGACCCCACGGGATGAGATCTTGCGTGGAGCCCCAGATCGAGGGAGATTATCAGTGGTCTTGTATGTCTTCCATTTTCTGATAATTGCTCCCACAGTTGATTTTTTCACACCAAGCTGCTTGCCTATTGTAGATTCACTCTTCCCAGTCTGGTGCAGGTCTACAATACTTTTCCTGGTGTCCTTCGAAAGCTCTTTGGTCTTGGCCATGGCGGAGTTTGGAGTCTGACTGTTTGAGGCTGTGGACAGGTGTCTTTTATACAGATGATGAGTTCAAACAGGTGCCATTCATACAGGTAACGAGTGGGGGACAGAGAAGCGTCTTACAGAAGACGTTACAGGTCTGTGAGAGCCAGAGATTTTCCATGTTTGAGGTGACCAAATACTTATTTTCCACCCTGATTTACGAATAAATTCTTTACAAATCCTACCATGTGGATTCATGGATTGTTTTTTCACATTCTGTCTCTCACAGTTGAAGTGTACCTCTGGTGCAAATTACTGACCTCTGTCATCATTTTAAGTGGGGGAACTTGCACAATCGGTGGCTGACTAAATACTTTTTTGCCCCACTGTAATGGTAAGTGGATAAATACAGTGTATGGGCCATAAATGGAGACAGAGTTGAAATAAAGACGTGGGGCAACAATGGAGAGTATCTGGCCCCAAATGTCATGTTTAGCTTTTGTTATCCCGCTAATGACAGAGCAGGCTGGGCACTATGGACGAGTATCTGTAGACTCACCCCTCTGGTCAATGGATCAGGTCACAAGTACAGCCAATAGATCATTTTCAGATTGTCATATGGAAGTTAACATACGACAGCTATGGTAATCAATGTTGATGGTAATCAATAACCTTCTTTTCTTTATCGTCTTCTGTAGAAAAAACTACTTCTATTGAGAAAATATGGGGAAAAAAAACTCAACTTTGAACAGACAGTATTACACTCATTCATAAACCCAACATCACGACCCAGTATTTGTGTTTCAGGTCCTGGATTAATATTCTTAGTGTCATTCATGTTCTCCCTATTTGCCTCAGTGTGTTATACTCTTAGTTTCTAGTCTCTAGTTTTCTCTCACTGTGCCTTCCCCGTGTTCCACGTTTAGTTACTCTTGTCTCCGTGGTCTAAGGAGCTTGGAAAGAAAAGCGTCTGGATTCTTTAAGACGTTTCACCTCTCATCCGAGAAGCTTCTTCAGTTTTAAGAGCAACTGATGGACAGTCCCAGATTTTAAGGACTATGGGAACCTTAGACTGCGATGACCTGGATGACTGAGACCCTTAACAGACATCTTGTCTCTTTGTTTCATATTCCCTCTGCGGCCTGGAGGGCCGGTGTCCTGCTGGTTTTAGATTTCACCCTGAGTCAACACACCTGAATCACATGATTAGTTCGTTACCAGGCCTCTGGAGAACTACAGGACAAGTTGAGGAAGCCATTTAGCCATTTGAATCAACTGTGTTGGATCAAGGACACATCTAAACTCTTACAGCCCTATGCCCCTAGTAGGTCTCTGAGGTCTTGTGGTCAGGGCCTACTTGTTATTAAGTATACGAGACTGAAAACTAGGGGTGATCGAGCTTTTGCTACTGTGGCCGCCAGACTGTGGAATTCTCTTCCTCAGAACTTAAGATCTGCTGATTCACTGATTACTTTTAAAAAACAGCTAAAAACACATCTTTTTAAAATTGCATTTTGTTAACTTTTGACTGTATTTTGTCTTTTTAATCTGTGCCTATACCTTGTAAAGCACTTTGTGATCTCTTATCTAGAAATGTGCTATATAAATAAAATTTTACTTACTTACTTACTAAAGCCTGCAGGACACCGGCCCTCGAGGCCTGGAGTTGCCCACCCCTGCCCTGCCTTTGTGATGGTCTCATGTTTCCTGTTTTATTTTGATAGTTCCTTGTCCTGTGTTCAGTGTATTCAGTTCTGCTTTCTCCTCGTCTCGTTATGTCTGATTAGTCCCAGCTGTGTTGCCTTACTGTTTCCTTTACTCACTCGTTACTGACTTGTGTATTTAAGCCCTGTGTTTTCCTCTGTTCGTTGTCGTGTCATACTGCCTCATTGCTCTGGGTTTCCTCTGTGTTTCCTGATAACTCCTAGCTCTGTGTTTCCTAGTTTCCAGTGTTGGTTTTGTTTTTCTCTATTGTAATATTCTGCGTTTTTGCCTTTTTCAGTCGAACCTTTTGTTTGAACCGTGTGTTTGAGACCTAACTCTGCCTGCCACAGCCGTAACACGACAGCTAAATGTTTTGACCTATTTTAATATCCATTTCTTTTAATTCCAATTCTTATTTCTGTGAGTTGTAGGTGAGTCACTGGCTTTAACGGTTTCAGCATCTGTACACGGTTTCTGGAAGTCAAGTCAGACGTGTGGCAGAAAGCCTTGAGCCATCTCAGAACTGCTACAGTGCCAGACCTCCACATCGGCCTGAAATAATGTGAGAAGGAATGCACTTGAACCGACGTTAGACGCACCTTTAGTATCTGACTCTGCCTCTATTTGTACCATGCAGTGCAGGCAAGGCTAATACCACATGTGCATGTAGAGCACACAAATCCATCATTATGCACCTGAAAGCGCTGGCTACAAAGAGAACAAGGAAAACACTCAAATCTGTTCAAGGCTAAAGGGTCTTAACATCCATCCCAGTATAACAGCAAAGAAACCAAGGTTTCTGCTGAGGCTCCCCTCTGAATTTTGCAATTATCTAATCAGTATTAGGCACAAATTAAATACATGCAGCACTTTGGCGATGAAGGGCAGTAGTGGATGAAAGGAAGGGAATTAGGATGTAAAATGAGTTGTTTGCTTATGTAAATGCAGACCACTAGAGTATGCTGTAGCTGTTGATGTGTTGTAGTTTCATCAAGGCCACGTCGGGGAGAAGACTGTGTTACTGTGCCCCTTCTGGACATCACTCACTCTGCTCCCTCGCAGCTCTGTCTCCTTCTCTGTCATGTTGCATCTCTCATGCTTCCTGTCTCCACTGCACACTGAATCATTTCTCCCCTCCTCTTTCTCTTTTCTCATTTATTCTATCCTTCTTGTGTCTTTCTCTTGACTCTTCTTCCTCACCAGCCGAATCTTTGTGTTTTCCTCCAAACTAAAGCCCCTTTATCTCTGTTTATCTGCACTGTTCTTCCGTGGTTTTACTTACCCCTCTTGCCCATACCTCTTATCTTTATTCTCCCAGTAGTTTCTCATATTCCCTTCCTAATGTGCCCAAGAGTCTGCTACTCACCTTCACTCTCATCTTTTCTGTCTTATCTCACATCCAGATTGCCCCACCAACACCACTCCCACCCATTTCTTTTACTTTTCCATGTCTGCTTTGTTTTCTTTCTTCCTTCTGTTTTCTCGCTGATTGTTCTGAGCCGAGCAGACAGGCATTGCCTTTGAGATGTATATAGACAGAATGCCTAATTAAAATCACTTTAAATGTAGTGCTTGTCAAACTGTAGTGATGGCTGTGAATTTAGTGTGCTACTTAAAACACCTCTTCATTCCTTCATATCGTTGTTGCTCTTTAAAGTCATTCCTAATCAATTTTCTAACATTCGGCTTCAAATTTGATTAATCACTATGCACTCATTAGGCACTCGCTGTGTAAGATGACAGCTAATTGATCTTTAAAGCTGCAGTGATCAATAAATACTTTTTTTTTAATACCAGCATATCGTGTGTGTGTGTGTGTGTGTGTCCTTAGTGAAAAGCCTACAGACAGAATATCATCTAATTGGACAGGTTGTAAATATTCTACATATATTTTGGTTCAGAGGTGGGACCAAGTCATTGTTTTGCAAGTCTCAAGTAAGTCTCAAGTCTTTATCCTCAAGTCTCAAGTCAAGTCTCAAGTAATGTCAGGCAAGTCAGAGTCGAGTCTCAAGTCACTGGTGTAAAAGTCCGAGTCAAGTCACAAGTCTGAAACTTTGAATTTCAAGTCCTTTCGAGTCTTTAAAAAAAAAAAACAACGAAAAAATAATGTTGCAGTTATGCTAAATGTAAATATTAGACCATGTAATTTTAAAATCTGTGTTTTTCTCAACACATGACAAAATAGTGAACTTAGAAAATATACACAAATTGTGAAATTGCACCTCTTTAAAATGCAGCTCAATTAAACCTAGCTCCAAGAATAATTTTCACCGACAGTTCTGAGATAAGCTGCATGTTATTCTTGGATGCGGTTGTAGGACCGGCTTTAAAATCGCATGACAAAAATATCATACACATTAAAAAAACTGTATCACCAACGTAGCCTGGAAAACATTTGCTAGTTAGATGAAGTCAGCCATCTCATCGTAGCATATTTATATGCATATTTATAATCATACGGTTCTTGGAGTGAGTGCATACACTCATGAAGTTTAGTAACTTCAGGTCACTGCAACAAGCCCAGGTACAGTTTACTGACGGATGGGTGCAGGACCTTGAAATGCACCGTGTAGAACGAAAGACCATCGTAGGTATCATAAGTTTACCAGTCTCACAAATTGTCGTCATAAATACACATTCGTTAACCGTTTATTAATATAACCTTTGAGCTCAACGGTAATTAATTAGCAGTGGAAATAATTTCTGGTAGCATCACAGAAATGTAGCAGTGACAATAATATTGTATGCTGTAATCGTACTGGGCAATTAGTGATACAAAAAACCTGTTTTATCCTGTGAATAAAAGTATATGTTTTTGTCAGTGTACCATAATAACAGAAGCGAAACGCAATATTGTGTCAGGACAATTCACTATTTATGCACAATAAACAAAGGAGCATAGCGCCACAATTTCTGTTCAGCGCCAGACTTGCTTGTAACCTATATCACCAGTTATGTTATGAAAGTGACGTATTAACTACTAAAAAACACTGACCTTTGTGTAAATGCTTGGAGCAGACTAACCTGTGAGCTGGAGTGTTCTGGGACGTTATATTTGACCTTTGAATGGCTGCAATCCAGGCCACCCGTCGCCTCTTTGTTACTTCGGAAACATGAACAATTTCTCTTCAACGACGTAATCCGATAACAACCGATCTCTTTACCCGTCGGCTTCCCGTGGCTGTCATGCGACCGGCTATTGCAGTTAATAATACAACGGCTTCTTGTGTTTCTTTTTATCGCTGTATAACTGATTTTAATTGAAAGCCTGCGTGCGCTAGTACCGCTTGCCACGAGTTCCCAGAATCCTTTGCGGTTCTACCCGTGAATGACGTCACATTTTCAATCTCTATATAATATGCATGTTAAATTTTGTATTTGGGGTAAAATATCAAGTCTTTTCAAGTAAACCGGTTCAAGTCCAATTCAAGTCCCAAGTCATTGGTGTAAAAGTCCAAGTCAAGTCACAAGTCTTAGAACATTTTTTCAAGTCAAGTCTAAAGTCATAAAATTAATGACTCGAGTCTGACTGAGTCCAAGTCATGTGACTCGAGTCCACACCTCTGTTTTGGTTCATACTTGTGATTTTTATGCTCAAACTCAGTTTTCATTGACCTTTCATCCCAGTAATTATTTTTAATACAAACTGATGGATATATAGGAGCATTTCACTTCTGTAGGGTTTTAAAAATTTGGGGGGGGCAGCGGGCTTTGCCCACATCAGAATATTTGATCGGTTGAAAATGTGTAGAAGAGTGATCGTCAGGCTCATGTGCAACCCCAATGACATATTTTGCATTGTTGCATTTTCCTGAGAAAGCTGCACCTATAATATCTATGTTGTTTTTCCTTCTATATTTGCATTTAAAGGTCTACTTTTCATGCGGTACTTGAGATTATGCTCTTCACTGGGTTCCTTTTGCATTTCCTGGTACAAAAAGTTTCAGCTTGAGCAGGAAACACGGCATTCAAACAAGCCAGGATCAATGTGGCGCTACAAGGTGGCATAAAGGTCAATTGATAAACCAATCAAGCAGTCTGCACGGGGGGAGAGACTGTGAGCATATCTGCTTTATCACCTCAGCTGGACTTTGAAACTGTGGAAGGAATAACCTTTCCCACACACTGAGATAAACCTGTCATATATGCTGTGCATCCCCCCCCCCTCCCGAAGAAGCAAAAGGAAAGTTTTAGGTGCTGCTATTTCACACGAGCACACTATATCCCACCTCAGCTTCAAAGACTTAAGATAGAAACGTTACCATAACAACCACAGTCTGTGAAGCAGCTGCAAATGCTCGCAGAACCACAGCCCTTCTGGATCCACGGTTTATTCTAGAGAAATGCTTCAGAAAGGATTAATAATTTGTCAGAAGCAAAAATATTCTGGCACAGGTGATATGGAAATCCTGAAATATACCAATTTCTTTTGCTTGCATTACTTTTTGCTGCTTTTGCCATTAGCTGGCTGAGTGTAACATTTCCTGCCATTTTGAATGATGACTGTGCTGTCAGATAATTCATCTAAGAAGTAAATAAATAAAGCAGCGACAGTTTGTAAGATTCAAATCAAGCAGCATTTTCAAGTATCTCTTGGCATCTTTTTCATCCTCTTTGAAGCATCCCAGGATGTTGTTTGCTGGACAAAGACATTTCCAAGGTGTACACTATGACATCATTTCAACACCTAATTAGACTCTAAAAATATCTGCAGATTCAGAAGGAAATCTACATCATCTTAAACACGCACAGGGATAATTTCCTCTCTTCAAAGCGCTTGGTTTTATAGAAACAAAGCTTCAATGTTATTAATAATCTCCATTTGCATCGGCTTTTTTCACGCAGGACAGCAACCATTAAGATTTCCTATTTGCCCGTTTTTCTTTCCCGTAGTGCATCTGTCTCTCGAGCCAGTTCTGGAGGAAGTCAAGCGAAGCAAACGCTATCTGGCTGGCCGTGAAGCCTGCACTGGAGGTTAGCGCTTATCACGGTGCAAGCAAGGGTGCAAAAAAACAAAGCCTGTGTAGACTTTTTATACTATATAACAAAGGAGGACAGATAGAAAAATGGAAGCAGCGTCATTTCATTGACACAAAGACACAGACTAGCCACGCATCACACTGAAGGCACAGAGACATCCTACAGTCTCATGAGCCAACACTAACTATACAAAAAGGAACAAATGTAAAGCTATAGCACTTTATCTTTGACACTAAAAAAAGAGCAGCAAATAAGTTCAGTTTTCTTTGTTGTACTCCGTCAGTTTTTTCACATCTTGTCATTAAATACATTGGAGGGTTATTCAGTGGGAACCCACTGTGACAATCTGGAAGATGTTCAAAGAATTTCCATTTCTCTGAGGGAACTATTTTTACAGAAAACGTAGCCCTGCATGTTCACTAATTAGAGAGCGGGGCAGTAGCTGCTGTGTATATGGGAAGCAAGTAAAACATCATGTTGAAAAATAGATTGTGGCACAGGAGTTTGGACTATCAGTAATCAGATGCTGCTCAGTATGTCCTGTAAATATGTAAAGTATTGTTCACGAGAATGTAACAGCTGAATCGTCCAACAGGAAAAAAGGGAAACGTATCAAGATAAAGGTCTGAGATGAAATGAGTTATTAACGCAGACCCAACACTACATTAAAACCACTGACAAGTGAAGTGAACAACATGGGATCATATTCCCACTGTGCAAGTTTCAGCTTTTAAATACTGGGTGCTTGGATTCATGTTGATGTTACCTGGACAGGTAGCATTGACCTGAACATCAAAGCAAAGCAGCTCCTCACTACTCCAACAGCGTTGTTCAGCAGTGGGTTGTAGAACAAGACACCAGGATGTTGAAGCTACTTCCAAACTTTTGACATCCCAATCGAGTATTCATCAGAAAGGCCTAAACAAATCATTTAAAGAGTTTCCTAAAGGATGCTTTCACACAGTAATTAAGAGTGGGCATCAGTGATGTGGTTAGAAAGTGTTTCAGTTCTTTGCAGCTATGTTGGGAAATCAATGCCCCCGTTGTGCTCTGTGCCCCACGGGGCTCTATTTTGTTTCCTGTTTTATCTTGTGTAGCCACAATTGATTTTAACTGCTATACAGATGATACATGACTATATGTCACAGCAAAGCCCAACACAGATGCTACATTCATTCTAGACAAGACCGGATGGTTGGATGGAAAACAATTTCCACTTCTGAATTACTCGTTTTAATTGAATATGATCAGCACGGCAAACAACCACTCGTCTGAGCCGGCGCTGTTATCCAACGATATTTTAACCTACATTCAGCTGTTAGTGTTTTTGTTTAGCTGAGTTATTTAGTCAAAATTAGGTCATTCTTCTCATTTGCTGACCTAGAGGTCATCAATGCTTTTACATACTCCAAACGTGATTACTGAAGCACACTTTCAGATTCAGATTTAAACTGACAATAGACAAAATGGCAACAGCTCCAAGCCTTTAGAAACACACAACTGTGTCCCCGATCTTTCCCAGACATAAGTTTCTGTATCAGTCTGATCTGACATTTAATGGTGTTTTTACATAATGTACATAATGCTGGAAAGAGCAAGCAAGAAAACAGAGTTTTATTGTTTGGGGAATTCAGAGATTCAGTGTCACATGTCTCCCTGCATACTCTAACTGGACTCTGATACTTCTAAATCAAATATCCTGCTGCATGCTACATGTAAGGAGCGGCACCAATCGGCACACAGCCAATGCTTTTTATTCCCTTTTTCAGACAATTCAGAGCAGTTGAATTGGCCAGATAGGATTTCTTAAGTGAATTTTCCCTTTAAAACTTAACAGAGACCATACTAAATATCATCCATCATTCCATCTGTTCATTACTTTGGCAATTAATAATAATTATTAGGTTGTATATGCAAGTATGCATACTAGTTTGCTTTTAATGTAAAGTAGTATACCTAATCTTAACCCTCTCAGGCTCAAATTAAACTTTTTGTTGCTAATGCACAACCACGTCCTGCAGTGGTACTTCGGAGTAAAACAAACTCATAAAATATGTATGTGGGGTAATCAGGTTGTTAGTTTTTAACTGTTGCAAATCGGCAACGCCTGCCTCGAGAGGGTTAAAGTTCTAGTTCAATTTAAAAAGAAGTATGGAGGTTTTTTCCTGACAGAATTATTTTCTGTTTCCTGCCAGAAAGAACCAGGTGTTCTGATGGTCTATGGATCAGAAGTGACAGACGTCTGACTGTGAAATGTATTCTGTATTAGACTTTTTTTGACAAAAACGGGCCAGTTTTTTTGAGAATTAGTGTGAAAAACAAATCACGAGTGAACGAGGACGTGAGAAACTAGATGGGAGTCAGAGTGGGAGGGGCCATGTGCTCATCGCAGCAACCTTTCTCATAGATGTTTTAGACAGAGAGAAATATTTCTTATATCTATCACAACTAATTAGCTTTGATCCTCAGAAATGTATAATCACTCCAACAGCAGGGCGCCTTACACGTTTCCAGCTACCATTAATTTAATCAGTCATCTTCCTCAACAGCAGTGCTTCTCAGTTATTTTCTGTTACACCCCCTTTAGGTAGAAGAAGCCTTGGTCTCTTGTGCTCTGGGGGCCTCTGGATGTCTGGAGTTTTGATCTCCTCCATACCTGCTTCATGCCCTGGAGGACGGGGCTGTGGCCCCCCCACACCCTCTAGCAGATCATTACATGAAGGAACCTTTTAAAAACAAGCGCGTCCATGCTCACAGGTGTACACACGGGTGATCACACCCACAAACTACACCCTTTTTGGCTCCTACCTCAAAGCACACTGTGTTCTGTTGATCTTATGTGCTGCACAATAATGTTTAATATTTAGTATTTACTGTCATATTCCCATATATCATTGTGATGTTGTTTATTCTATTACTCTTGTTCTCTTCTGCTTGTTTTCTTTTTTCTTTCTCAGCAGGTGATCCAGGTGATTGATATATGCATTTTTTTTTCTTTTTTTTTTCTGCCCATTCTGTTGGTTTTTGTTGTTTGCCCTTCTCCCCCGTCCCTCTTCTCAGCTGTTTCTCTTTCCCTCTTTCTTTCTCCCCTTCTTTCCCCCAGTCAAGTCTGTCCCGTATTCAGTAAGTGAAAATAAAATAAACAATAAAAGGTGAATCAAATGGACCATTACGGCAAGGCTGGGATGGTCAGTTTGGTAAAGTAAATCCGTTGGGCATCTTTCTTTGCCTTTAGACAACAATTCTGATGGCAAAAGAGCCAAACGGGACAGGCCAAAGAAAAAGAAAAAAAAAAGGTAGAAGAAGCCCCGCCCACTCTACCCCATGTATATAAATAGTATCATTTGTCTATTAAATCGTTATTGTAACTACATCTCTGCATAACATTGTATCCTTATTAAGATTAAAGTTAAAACAAAGAAGAAAAATAGATCAGATAAACATTTTTTGACACAGTAGGCGCGCCGGTCCATACTTGTCTCCCGCCGTAGTCACATCGAAGCTGTGCGCTGCACACGCATCGTCATATTTCCGTGTCTTAGCTTTCGGGAGACTTTAGTTTGTCCCGTTATCTCCGTCTCTTTTCATCACTGTTAAATATTTTTTCCATTTTTCTTGAGGGTTTGTTACTAAACTTCATATCTCGTGCTCATTGCTGTGTGTGCATGCTCGGTGCAAAAAACCTTGCCACCTTATTCAAGTACATTCCTACAGCAACCCTGAATATGCATTCTCTCTTTGTTTCCACATGCACATCAAGTCTGATTGCAGAAACATATTTTGCTTCATTCAGCAAACGAGTAACAGGAAAAAGACTCTGTCGCCTTAATCTTTTATCTCTGAACTAATGTTCACCACTCTGGTGTCAGCAGGAACAGAGAGCAGTAGTGAGACAGAGTTTAACTGTCGCTGCAAATCTTCACTGAGGTGACACAATATGGGGGCAGGAGGACAGCTGATTAACACCAGGCTACAATTCCTTTTAATGACATTTTTCCATTGAACAGTATATAGTGATGGCGTGGCGTCAGGGGTGAAATGAGAAGGGAAAGAACACAAAGAACTGCTCAGTCGCTGATAGCATATCATGAGCGAACACAGGTGTGCACAGCTCAATGCTGCAGAAACGCTAAAAGGCTGAGAAGTGAGCTTTGTATAATTAAAACTGCAGTATGTCGTCCTATCAGGGACATTATGCCATCCATCAAGCGCCTGATCCGTTGGATTGGCTCGACACAAGCCAGCATGCTGATAGCTCGTGGGCTGCTTACATTGACATATGCTGACAATGCTGGGTTAGCAGACACTGGGGTGTGGTGCTGATGCCACTTCAGTGCACCATCCATTACCGTTATGCCTTCCACCTGGCTGATCGACCATGTTTGGGGGATCATTCAAGGCCACAGAGGATTTTTTTTTTTTAAGTGGTGAGGAAACTTGACAGCACAGATAAAAGCCAACTGTGTGCTGGTCTTTGCTCCATCACTTATTCTTTCTGTTTTCTGTAAACCTTAAACCTCAGTTTCTGTACTTTGAAGAAAAACGCTGTACGTTAGAGCACTTTTTATAGCAATGTTACCTGCTCTGTGATCCTATCCTCCTTAGCCCTTTGACAGTCTGTCAAGACAGGAGGTTTGCTCCTAAACTTTTACATTTCCCAGTTGTCTGTGTTTTGCAGGTAACATGTAAAGATCTTCATCAAATATAAACTAGTGTTTTTATTCCAAACTCACTTATTGTATAATTTCGTTGTTTATACTACAAAGTAGCTTCCATATTATTTTTTCTAATTTTAACTTAAATCAATCGATTATGTTATTATATGAATAACAACAGTGAGGTTCACACCCATGAGTTTGGGAAAGCTTCTAAATTTGAAAGTAATTACTTTTCAAGTGATACATTTTCTACCTTAGTTGTTATAAATTGGCATCCTGGAAACACAATTACAATGTTCACATTTTGGACAGAGAAGACAGATGGCTTCTTTCACTCCTCTTTCAAACCATCTATGGCTGTATCCCAATTCAGGGTGTGCAGCCTTAAAGTACGCATTTTAAGGCCGATTACGTCACAGCGACGCGACGAAGGCTGTCCCAATCCAAAGGCTGCTCGAAATGCGACCCTGAAATGCATCCTTCATTTCCCTGAATTTTAAGGACGTGGCGGTGTAGACTTCGTGGCCCAACATATCCCAGAATGCATAGCGCGGCGGTGGGGGTGGATAATTTTGCCGAAAAAAAACGGCGGATGAGGGGCGCCCGAAGAGTGAACTTTAAGTAAGTACTGAATATTATGTCACTTATTTATGTGCAAATGTTTAATAACGAAGAACATTAAAACATTACTGTTGGCCACATGTCGGCAAAGTTATGTGACATTAGTGACGTTTGTACTAACTTGGTTTTAAAGCCTTTACTTTAAAATATACGCCGTTCAATAGCTGAGCTCAATCTCACAGAGAATGATCAAAGCTCATGTAGAAATAAACAAACAAATGAACAAAAGATTTTCACCTTCATTTCTGTCAAACAAAGCTGTATGACACGTTTCCAGCTGTTAGTCATGGTTGTCATGGTTGCTAGGCAACCTGGGCAGCGCAACGGAGGCTAGACCGTCCCATTTCACAAGCCTCGCACTTCCGGCCTTAGCGGTCTTTGAGTACGCGGCCCTTGAGGATCGTTGAGGCTGCGTCCTTTAAGGCTGCAGACCCTGAATTGGGATACAGCCTATGTCCACTGTGAACAACCATCTTTGAACAGAGGGCGGGGCTTACCACACCAACTGTCTGCCATCTAGTTTTGAGATCCCTTCCCAGACGCCTTAACGCCCACTCACATCCAGGGTCATTTGACCTCAGTAAATCACATGATAGGGTGGGGTTAGGTGTCACAGTTGGTTCACCTGGCAACTTGGCTGATTGTGACCCACACCTGTTTTTACACCTTGGCTCATGTGATTAGGTAGAGGATCAATAGGGGGCCCACGACCCACCCGGGGACACTCCCATAGGGCTTAAATCTGGGACTCTTCACCAGTTGCTCTTAGAACTGAAGAAGCTTCTCGGATGAAACGTCTTCAAGGAAACTTAAACAAGTCCAGACGCTTTTCTTTCCAAGCCTTTCCGAAGCCTTTCTTCTTCTAACGAGAACATTTAGAACCATGTGAGTAAAAGTCGTTGTCTCACTATTAATGCTAATCTGATTTTAAATATACAAGAAAAAAATGAATCAAAGGCCACATCTGTTGTTGTGTCAGTATGGACTGCTGTGCTGGTACTGCAGCAGTTTAAACTGTGGATGATAAATACTTCGCTGATATAACATGAACATCACTTATCAAAAGATTTTTTGTTGTTGTGGCGTCTCAGCTAATGGACACTGTTCTCCCCAGAGCGATGCTGCTGTCCTGGGAGGAAAAGAAAACTCTTCCTGTTCTGTATTCAAGATGGCACTCCACAAGAAATATGAGGAATGGGATGAAGTAAAGAGGATTTATGCACCTAATGGGAAAATGACACATGATATGAGGTAGTAAGGACTGGAAAACAAACTGGCAGCTTATGCAGATCCTTTTGTAGTGTTGTGTTCTGCTCTTGGATTTAAACTTTTTTCTACTCAGAGAAAACCACTGACATGGAAAAAAAAATACATTATTGTCAAAGAAAAAAAGAGCTCAGTCCATTTCTGTGAAACAGCCCCATCAGACTGCATAGTTCCACAGAAAGCATAAACTGTCACTGTGGTGACGTTCCAGAGAGAGAGCGCTGCTCGACGTGCTCGGACTGGAGCTTCAGAAAGCTTGAATGTCTCAGCTTATCATCCGGTGCCATCGCGGGTCACCGGCAGAGTGCATCACTTTGTGCCAACAACAGTAGCCCGACAAGCAAAACAGTTGGTGCCATGTGTTGCATGGCATGATTCATTTTGACATGCCTGGCATCCAACGTCCTCACAGCCAAGCCTTTATAAGTGACTCATTTCTGAGAGTCAGCTCGGACTCCTCGCTGAGGCCATCCATGGTCTGCCAGTGCTGAACAAAACCCTAAATAAACACTGGTGGCAAATGGAAGATTTACTCCGACTGAACAGATGCAGGGATGAATTACTCCAGGATGTACAATGATACTAACATCTATTACTTTACCTTAACTAGGATTAAGCGTTATGGGTATACGAGATCTCCTCTCAACCTTTCAGCTCAGATCAAATGTGGTACCCTAGAGATGGGCTTTTTTTAAGCCTGAGTGATGCAAACAGTCTGTCACACTACAAACCATAAATCTGACCATTCTCTTAAAAGACAATGAAAAACATGTAGCAGTTATTTTAATCTGTGAAGACCAAACAAAACAGAAAGCATCACACAGATATAACTAACAAGAAGTAATGTGATTAGAGCGCTCTGGACGTGCTCGTAGGTGGATAATATATTCTTTGAATAGAGCTGGACTTGCTGATTAATTTACTGCAGCAGTACCATGGTGGCAAGTCCAGGTTTAGCTCCAGATATAAAGGTGGTGTCAATTATCTCTTATAACTCTCTGCAAGAAAGAAAATAAGCATGTTTAACAAGTTTACAGCTTTTTATTTTACAGGATAATGTTATCATTTGAGGATTGAGAGGCGTCATTAAGAGAGATCCTCAGCTCGCTGAGATGATCGAATTAGCTTAGTGAAAGTGTTAAGTATGGATTTAATACACAAAAGATGTAAATGACATTTCTGCCATCTTAGCTTTTTGAAACCATATCTCACAAATGCTTAACAAATTGTGACGGACAAGTCTTTAGTCAGTAAGTATACTCTGTTTAGCATCCCCTTATATGCTAATGAGGCTTCACCTCCTGCTGTCCATTTATATATATTTTATTTATTGTTTACTCTATTTAATTTGTAAAATATGTATACACACACACACACACACACACACACACACACACACACACACACACACACACACACACGTAGAAAAACATATTTAGTATACACATCCAGTAATGCATACACTCTTATATTGTACTTGTATTTATTGCTCTCAGATTTAGCCATTCTTATATTTTGCTTGTTTTATGTTATTGTATTTTTTGCACACCTCTGTTGCTTGTGAAGCTCGCACACAAGAATTTCACTCGCATGTACTGTACCAGTGTACCTGCACATGTGAAAGTGATTTGATTTGATTTGATTTGATGTGAGAAGAAAAATGCAGTTTTAAGGCAATTTTGCTGTCACTTTTCAGGCTTGCGAGCTGTGTCCATCTTTTAACAAAGTCTTTGATCATTAATAAAGAAGGATAACGTGACAGTCAGCTTGAATACCTCCTTACGGCTGCAACATGATTGTGGAATGAAAATGAGCCAAACTTAAAATACACCATCCATCCATCCATGCATCCATCCATCCATCCATCTTCTTCCACTTATCTGGGGCTGGGTTGCAGGAGGCAGCAGCCTAATCAGAGAAGCCCAGACCTCCCACTCCCCAGCCACCTGCTCCAGTTTGTCCAGGGGAACACCAAGGTGTTCCCAGGCCAGCCGAGAGATATAATCCTTCCAGCGTGTCCTGGGTCTGCCCCGGAGCCTCCTCCCAGTGGGACATGCCTGGAACACCTCACCGAACCACCTCAACTGGCTCCTTTCGATGTGGAGGAGCAGTGGCTCTATTCTGAGCCCCTCTCAGATGGTTGAACTCCTCACCCTATCTCTAAGAGGCCAGCCACCCTTTGGAGGAAGCTCATTTCTGCCGCTTGTATCCTCGATCTTGTCCTTTCGGTCACTACCCACAGCTCGTGGCCATAGGTGAGGGTGGGGACTTAGATCAACCGGTAAATTGAGAACTTCGCTTTTACGCTCAGCTCTGTCTTCACCACGACATCGCTGTGGCCGCTGCACCAATCTGTCTGTCGATCTTCCCGCTCCCGTCTCCTGTCATACTTAAACTCCTCCTCCAGTTTACAATACACCTGCAGCTCGAAATCTTTTAACCACATTTTTTCTTTCAATTTCTTTTCTTTTCCTACCTTTTAAAAAAAAAGGAACTTTTACACTCATGAGATAACAATTCTTATTCTTTCCTAATTGGTTCCAAAGAGAAATAAACCCCATTGTGATATCAGACAAAAATGTCACACTTGTTACTCCTCGTTCCCTCCTTCAGTCTGCAGTGCGTCCACTGTAACTGACTTATTTCCTTGCAGGGGGGGGGGGGGGATTCTTCCTAACCGTTCTCGACCAACAAACCTGACATCATTTTAAATGTGCAGTCATGCCAAAAGGCTGCTGGTGTTGCTGAGGTTTTAACAAGGCGACCGCTTTTTGCCCTACTGGTGATTCCCCAAATAACCTTTTCTAGGGACATTATTCAAAATCTCAATGACATAAGAATTTAGAGTTCAATTCAAAATTTAAATGTAATTTATCATTACATTTATAAGATTAAAAAAATCACCTTTTTTTCATTTTCACAAGATATTCTGATTTGTCTCATTTAATAATTTAACATTTCCTTTCACAGCATAGAAAAGAGATACTTTTTTTTAAAATCATGCATTGCTTGAATGATTCACTTCTCACATAGGAGAATAAAAAAGACATTTGAAGCAGCCTTTATATATCAGGCCAGGCTTCAGTGCAGCTGTGAGAGACTTTCTGTAAACTGATTAGAGCAGGAAAAGGTCACCCAGTAGCCTTGGAGAAAAAGAGATAAAAGCCTGATTGGATTGGTTCATGCTCTAATTTTGACCATCACACTTTTCACTTAGTTATTTAATTGAGCATAGAAGCAGGGAGACGATGAGCCTCTATGCTCGTTTCATTCTGTCTCCGAATGCTGCTGAAAAAAAAAAGAGCAGACTTATCAAAATGGATTAGAAGTGCCAGGATCGCTGTGTTCATGTGATGCACAATGTGCCCGAAAGATGGAAATTGATCACAATCTATAATGAAGTTTTGTAAGAATAACAACAACACGAGACATGAGTTCCTTATCAAGGGTAAAAAGGGAAAAGAGAAGTCAGCTGCACATGAAAAATTCAATGCAGCAATATCAGACTGGTGTTCCCAGCACACAGTGTTTTATGAGCAGTCAAACGTTCTTCTACCTACAGCAGTGCAATTCATCCACAGCTCGGATTTTATATGTTGGAATATCGACACGAGCGAATCAGATGATTTCAGGCGGGGCGTTCTTTGTGTAGAAATTTAATTACATCTTCCTTTTTTTAGTGATAATTTACGCTTTGGGCATGTATTAAAATGATTTACAACAGTGGAGCATCTCTGCCTGGTTTTGTAAACAGCAAACAGTTGTGTCAGTTAATGACAGTGAATGTTTGTGTCAGCCTTGTGTAGTTACGTGTTAGAGGTTCATCAATGAGGAGAACATGGTTCACGTCCAGGCTGAGACTGGCTGAGACTGCTGTTTAAATGACAGACCAGACCATCGCTAAAGGATACCTTGTGTACACAGGGACACGCTGCAGGTGTTGATTAAATGTCATATATATGTGACACTAGAGGAACGAGAACGGGTTGGTAATGCACACGTTGGATTATTTGGGTATCGGGGTTTCTAGACAAGTTAGACAAGATCGATACCGCTCTCATGTCAGCGCTTTAACTTTTGAGGTAAAGGTGGAAAGTCAATTAGCTTCACATAAACACTGGAAGCAAAGGGAAACTGCCAAGCCAACTCCAGAGTTCAAAGGTATGCTAAACAGCACTTTTAAGCCTCAGAAATGACTCAGGGCTGAAAATATTTTAACATCCAACACACTGACTTCCTGGAGTCTCTGTAAGGAACCAGTGCCATTCTCTGGTGACATTTACAACTTAACTATCAGCCTTAACCCTGAATGTTGAAAAAAAAATTAAAAACTGGAGTGTTTATTGAACCTTCTAATAATAATAATAATAATAATAATGGATACTTTATTGATCCCCATGGGGAAATTACTTGTTTTTCTCTGCATTTGACCCATTCACTCAGTGAAGCAGTGGGCAGCCCACTAAGCAGGCGCCCGGGGAGCAGTGTGTAGGGACGGTACCTTGCTGAGGGGTACCTCAGGGTAGCCGTTAAGTGGATTCGAACCGCCGACCTTCCGATCATGGGGCGACCACTTTACCTACTGAGCTATCCCTGCCCCTTCTGAATGAAAAATAAATAGATATCAATTTACATGTATGAGTTTTCATTTTGTATAGTTTTTGTGCAATTTATTCCTCAAATACATCAATGGGGCTCGGGGTTAAAATCTAAAAAATCTCGTATCAAAGATGATACACCAGGGGTGCCTCTAGTGTTTTTTCATACGGGTGGCCATATGGGGGCCAAATATTGGGGTGGCACACCAAAAACAGAGTTTCCAGTTTTATTATGCTGTTGTCAAATGTAGGTTACTGAAAAATAATTATATGTCACGTTAATTTCCCGCTATTAAAGCTGACATCACTGAAAATGGGTACATATGAAAACTAAAAAAGATTTTGAAATCCATAATAATCTGTTTTAATTAATTAATTGATTGACTGAAAGTCCCGACCGCCGCTTTAATGATTCTCAGCCGAGCGGAGCACGAGCAGCTTAAGATTCACTGCCCCAGAATGGAGTCGGCTTTAAGAACAAACTTGTTCATGAAAGAGAAATAATCATTAAAGCACGTACGAGTGGGAACTGCTGCCTGTCTCTGTGGTGGCCCTGAGACGCACCAGTGATCTGTCCAGGGATTGGCACCAGCTTTTCTGCGACCTGATATGGATCAAATACCTGAAAATAATGTGGTAAACAATTCTATCAGTCACTGAGGTCAGCAGTTCCCTCGCTGGAAATAAGATAAGAAATTTCAAACCCCACACAGAGTGTTTCAGAACCAACTAGCAAAATAATCTTTCAGCTTCACACTTATTCAAAACAGTTTTATCTGCCTGTCAGGTTTATTAGAATTATTACCAACATGGGGCAGTCATGCTTTTACCTGTATGTTTGTAATTTGCTAATAAAAGGGTTGATATTGTTGTGTATATAATTATTTGTAGTTCTCTGATCTTTAGCAACCTTTGCTCTGTTTGCTGAAGTAAATGTGATTTTCTCTTATTGTTCTCGTAGCACGTTCCTTAAATATTGTATCATTTCCATGCTGCAGAATCCTATCTGAAGAGTTATCTTTGTTCTCAGCATGAAAAGCTCAAAAACCACTCCACGCCGCCTGTTGTTGCAGGAGCAGAATCTACTTTGTTGCCTTGATTGCAGAAAGGAAATAAAGGATCTTGTATTGACGCAGAGAATTAGGACCATTAGGTCTCATTAAGAGACTCAATCAGGACCTGCTTGTGTGCTTTTCCTGATATTCAGCTTGATAGGGAAGAAGCCCGAAGTGATCGTTACAAAAGAGTAGCACATTCTGTCAGCCCCTGAGACACAGTGAATGCTGCCCAAGAATTTCCAATTTCTTAAGCCACTGAGATGGGGAAATATCCCCAAAAAAGCACCAGGCAAAGCAATCTTGCACTACTCGTGCTGCTGCTGTTATTGTTGTTGTTGTTGTTGTTGCATCATGGGAAGAAATAGAAAGAGAGGGAGATCAACAAGAACAAGGTAGGAATGACTATCCATTTGATCTTTTCTGTTTTTTGAAATTGATCAGCATTACAGAAAAGCCTTCTGAATGCAAAATAAGATGGCTTATGCGTGTGTGTGTGTGTGTGTGTGTGTGTGTGTGTGTGTGTGTGTGTGTGTGTGTGTGTGTGTGTGTGTGTGTGTGTGTCGGGGGGAAAGTCATTTTTATTCATGACTGTGAAGACACCAACAGTTTTATGGAGTGTTTTCCTTCATGCTCGTCTTTTGCACGGAGCTAAATCGAAATGTTAAAAGTGGAACTTCACTCTGTGCTATAGTATTAAACTTTTGCTCTTCAGCTGTTTCTCCTGGCTGCTGTTCTTTTTCTATCCAAACCAGCATACGCTATAAATAGGGATCCTCAGAAAAGCAAGGTAATAAATGTGTCAGGATTTTGCAATGAAGAAGGATGCCTTTGCTGTTAAGTTCTCCATTGGGCTGATGTATCATTGAGGTTGAGCTCTCATTATCAACTCCAAGGATTATAGGTCCTAACTCTCTCAGAGGAGAGAACTGTCTGCACTTTGTGAATCAGGTGCAATTCAGCAGCACAGATACTCTCTCACGGTTAAAAAGGGACATATCTTCTTCTGCCTCTCTGTTCTCTCCACCCCTCCCCTCTCCCCTGCATTTCTTCCTGCCGTCTTTCCCCTCTTGGCCATTTTCCTGCCCCCTATCTCTATTGCCTGCTTTCATTTCTTTCATGCTGTCTAACAGTTCAGAGCTTTCATTGACTTTGCTGACTCTCACCAAGCTCTGAAGACCACTGGAGTGCAGACTTCCAATCCTGAAGCTGACATCTCTTCTCAATTAAATCTGGCACCTTAGCTGCAGATTGTGATGGCTTTTGTGGTCAATTAAAGGAAGAAGGGTCCCGTGTAGAAAGGCTCGGAGCTACAGCTATGCTGACGATTGTCTTGGATCTGACCAAATGTGATATTTAACAATGTGAAATTCCATTTCCTCAAACGTGCACGTTACATCTAAGTGTAATAAAAGTGAACATACTTTGTGCCAAGTCAAAGTTGCCTATAGGCAAAAATTACAGACCAATAGCTTTTCTTATACAGCAGCCATCGTTAACACAATTAACCTAAAGTCTGGGTCCACTGAAGCCACGAAATAATCCACAGATTACCTCAAGTTATTTTGCAGATACATTATCTGACAGGTAGGAAAAACAGATTGTCAACAATAATCGGAATCCTAGGAGGACTTTGAGGAAATCTAAGAGGACTTTGTCAGGTTCTATTCCAATACTAATAATGAGTAGAAGCAGTGATTGATATTTTATCTGCTGCAAAGCGTGAGCTCTTTGGGGTCTCCAGAAAGGTTTTTCTCATTTCTTTATATTTTGCTTGCTGGGAGTCAGATTTACTACCAAAAGTGATCTTGAGCAATAATTCTCCAGCTTTCCAAAGGTCAAAGTTTCTCTTTGTCACTAAATTTCGGTCCAGTCCTTGTGCCGGACCATTTACCATTTTCAGTGGATTCATTTATGTGTTTGTTTGTTTGTTTCTGGGCCATTGAACACTGAATTATTCAATCATAAGAATCTAACTCAAGGAATTAACTTCTGTTGTTTCAACACATAAAAGACAACTTAGAAAAGAACCTGTTTTAAATTAAGGCATGCTGTTAGTTAGTCTGCTAGTTGAATCTATGACAAATGCCAAAGATAATATACTGCAGTTTGCCCACAATGGCAAGATCTGCAAGGTGTGTCCTTAAAAATTTGAAGAAACTGAACAAGTGGAGAAGTGGCGAGGTTGTAAAAAACAAAAAAACCCTACAAGAGAGGAACGGTTGTGCTGTTGGGGACTGATTGAATTATGAATGCAGAAAATATTTATTTTCATCATTAAATACCATCTGGAAACACCTACCATAGGCTTTATTGCTTAGAATACCAATGATCCCAAACACAGTGCGAATGTAGTTTAAGTATACCCAGACAGAATAAAGCACTGTCAGCCATGGAGTGGTGCTCCCCAAAGCCTGGACCTCAACATCACTGAAGCAGTGTTGGATCATCTTGACAGAGAGCAGAACAAAAGGCAGAAACATCTAAAGAAGAGCTTTGAACTTCCTTTAAGAAGCCCGGAGAACTATTCCCGAAGATGCTTAAAGAAACTGCAAGACTGGCTAACACAGTTCAGGCTGTGCTGAAGAATAAAGTGAACAAATATTACATTTCAAGCTTGTCACAATTATATAAACATTGTATACAAAACAAGGTTTCTGTGTATGTTTGCACATGTTTTACTGTAAATGAGGTATTATTGCAAAATTATGTCTATTTTTTTTTTATTTCAAGCCAATAGTTGATTATAGGAGATCATATTGGGACATTTACCAAAAGCTTGGTGGAGGCAAAACAAGGTGAACAGAAGACTGAGTCCTGGAATCGTTCTTGGTCATTTATAGGTTAGCCGTTGTCTGCTGAAAGCACTTTTTTATGTTTTTTACTAAGATGAGCACTATATATTCACTTGGTTAATGCATTCCAGCATGCTGTCCAGTCATCCGAATAAAAGCAACTTCCCTGCCCATAACAAAAAAGCAGCCTTTGTGGTTTTGGCTGCCATTAGGTTTGTGTAACACTGGATAATGTGAGGTTTGCCACTGAAGCTTTCCAGGGATGAATGCAAACACTGGTAACAACATCTGACAAGAAGTGGCAGCAGTGAATTATTATCAGCTGCTCCTGATCCAGTCCATGCTGAGCTAAAATGTAGCATTAAGCCTTCCCTCGTGACAGATAATGGAAGGAGATGGAAATGGGGTTCGCTTTGGGGCTCAATTCAGCTGATCTACAACCCAACAACAAACCACAACAACACCATCAAGCAACATTCAAAACATTAGTAGCCGTAATTGGACTTCAAATCAATGCAGTTTGGACCTTGCTACTTGTTTAGGCCAGTATGTGACTTTGAGAACTTGCAGATCATTCATTTTTCAACAGTAACAAAGAGTCAGTGCACTTAGAGTCTATTCCTACATCCCTAGTGTGGAAGCAGCACTATTCTCCGTACAAACACACACACACAGGTTGACATGTGAATGCAGGATGCAGAAAACCAAAACTCTTTTCGACACTTTGGCAGGTGACAAAATTCTGCCTCAGAACACAAATATCATGTCTGAGGGAAGAAATATTGTCATGAATTTCTTCATTTTATGTTCAACTAGTAAAAAATTAGTTCTAAACTGCTGTCTGTCAGCCCAAAGGGCTTTGTTGAGTTATGGTAAACAGGAGAGAGCTGTGTGTTCAGGAGAAAACAAACAAAACATTTAACATAGCTGTTGGGAAATGTCATGAATCCTCGTGTCTTTATGTGGCGTCAACACACAAACTGTGTCTCTCTAAAAATCCAGGAAAATGGGATTTACGGTCATTGTAAAAATCAATTAAATAAAGCCTCTGGAAGCTAGCTGAAAGCTAAGAAGTTTACATTGAACTCAAATCATGTTTGGAAATGTGTGTTTTGTTACTATGACCTGAAATCCTCCCTTAAATCGAGGCTTTGGTTCTGATACATGCCACCAAGCTCTGTGGAGAGCTTTTCTAATAAAATGTAACCCTCTCACACATCGTGAGGAAAGATTTGTACTTTTTCTGGTGTACTTTTACTCATTTTCTTCAGGATTCCCATCAACAACAATAATGATAATAATAATAATGATAATAATCATCATCATCATCATCATCATCATACCGGCGCATTGAGACACTATATGCTCACAGCATCTTTGTGGAGATTGTCTTTTCAGTCCAATAGTGATGGTAAATTGAGCAAAATGTTACACTGCTTCCTGATTGTATTTCCTAGAAAGTGCAAACAGTAAGAAATTAAATGTAAAGAAAACGTCTGTTATTCCATTTAGAACTGACAAAGCGAGCACAGTTCCATGTGCATCAAGGGCATTAGGGGGTGGGTGAAGGCAGGGCCAAAGCTGTGCCCTCATCATGTGGCCATGACCTTCACATTTTTCCACATAATTTCTGTCTAAACTGGTCTGAACCCCTTTAAGACTGCTTTGTACCAACCCTCCAGCTCAGATTTGTGAGATAATTAACAGATGGCACATCGTCCTAAAGGATAACTTTAAGGGGAAAAAATTTACACTGGTTGAGTTTTTTGCTCTTTACCGGTGGTGATGATGCAGCACTATGTTTTTATTGCACCTTGTAAGAATATATGATTGGCAATTTTTTTTTCCAGCTGAGGGTTGCAAATTTGCTGGAGCTGTTGTAGAGAAAGAGGGGAGGTACACCCTGGCCCAGTCACCAGTCCATCACAGGGCGAACACACACTCATATCAACCTGATCAATAATCGAACAAAATTGAAAACTGGGAATTTCATGGTGATGATGTGAAGGAGGCACATGTTTGAAAACTGTACTTCCACATTGATTTTATGCTACATTTTATGTCTCTGTATGCATGCTACACATTCAACTGTATTATATTATTATATATTTTGTTCTTGTCATGTAATTGTTGCAGTGCAGACATATGAACTTTAGATGTTCATCATCCACACGAGGGTGCGGTTTTGGAGTGTCCATGTACTTTTGGAAATATAGTCATGAGGTAATTCCTTAAAAACCTTAAGCCTTCCCACATTTCTGGGTGGGCAGATGTCCAAAAATCCATAATACACTTGATGAATTAAAATGGCAGCGTGCCCACTCAAAGGAAAAAAAATCCTCAGCTGAATTTTTGCCACAGGCCCTACAGGGAGAGTTACAACAGCTTCCTCAGTTACTGATGATGATACATCACAGCATTGGACAGGTTGTGGGTATGAATTTACACAGGTGTACTTAATATTTCATGTTATAAATAAAGATGGTATACACATATAAAACCTCCTTCCACTCTGGGTTTGTTGTCAGAAATGATACATTCATGAAAAAAATCTAAATGTACGTCTTCGTCTGCTTTGGCAAATCATACGCTCATGTACCCATTATAACATGAACACGGATATTACTGTAGCTCCTCATTTATTTATATTTAGTTCACTTGTGTCCATTTGTTCATCCGTGTGTGTGAGAACATTTCCTCTCTCTTCATTATACAGACTATATTTAGAGTCTGCAAACAAGCTGTTGTGTACTCAGAAACCTGTTGTGCATCGTTATTTATTGTATCAACGTATGAATCCGACTCCTGTTTGAATCTGTTTTTCTTCTCTGGGAAAATTATATATTTAGGAGCATCTGTCAGGTTCTGCTGCATTTCAGTGCTTTTAGCCGGCTCAGAGGAGTCTGTCGGGGGCTGGAGCAGCCAGTGACCTTTCAGACAGCCAACACACAGACGCACGCACACAACAGCCCCCAGTCACCCCTTCAGCTTTAACATGCCGTGTGAAGGCTCCGCTGAAGGCTCCCTGACACCCACCAGCTCCAGCATGTCTCTTTTTGGATGCACATGACACGGAAGATACACACTGGTTTGCTCGCATGCACTGTCACACAATAAAACCACACAAAACTGTCTCAACATCCTGCCAGCCTTATGCATGCGGTCACATGCCTTTCAGATGCTGGCTCTCTCTCTCTTTGCTCTGCTATCTCTCCTCTTTGTTTTCACGCAGTCACATGCGAACACACTCAGTGGATCAATCTGCACAGATTGGATTGATGGCCTGCGGGCCTTCTGCTGACTAAGACGTTGCCAACTATGGTGAGTTATTGGGAAATTATGTCTAGCTGCCACTCTATCTGCACTGGTGATCCACTTTGTCAATCCTAATCTTTAGCTGCTGTCATCGTAGCACCACCCAGCTCGCCTCTGTGACCCGGCACTGCCTGGCGAGACAGAGCGGATGCCGCTATGGGTGTGATGAATGCATTCTAATGAGGTTGTTTTGATCAGTATAAGGGTCTCCCAAAGAGAAGCGTTGCATTTGCTAGATGAATTTCAGTCTGATTGAGATGCGGGAAATTAAGGCAGATGTTAAGTGAAATAAAAATCCTGACAAGGCTGAAACAGTGAAAGGGGGATAAAAGCAACCCAGTGCCTGTGTGTGGTCAGAGGGTTGATGAAACAAAGGCGCACAGAATTTCTTTTCCTTTCATGCTCGGTCATTTCCATATGTCCCCCTTGCTCTCCTGCCCATCCATCACATTTTACTCTGGGCAAGACAGCTGTCTGGGGCTGAAGCATATTCACAGTTCAGCAGTCCATCAAATTGCACCAAATACAGTAATTCTTCAGTCAAGCTGGAGGAGAGGGTGGAGGGGTGGGAGGCACAAAGTGTCAAGGAGGCAGAGCTGTGTTGGTGAGCCCTCTTACTTTAACCCTTTGAACACCCCGAGGCTTATGATGTGGTCACTTTACATTTGACGTACAACATCTGGAAAAAGGCCAAATGTCATTTCCTGTCAGAGTGCATCGGATTGTGTGAATGCAGAAGTCAGAGCAAGATCTCGAAATAATAGTTGTGCACCTTATGAAAGACGAAAAGCTCAACGTTTGTGTCGTGAAAGTATGTGTCTTTGTACCTGGCACCTTGGTAAATTATGCCGAACACATAATCTGGTCCTAAACAGGTTAGAGGTCTTATTACTTGTCATATGACTATGTTAACATATGTGCAACCTGTCGAGGGCTATCTCAATAACACAGCTGGATGTCGAGCAGCTGTAAATTGGAATTTGCACACATTCAGCTGCCGATGCAAAAGAAGAATGAAATGTTCTGTGATCGGTCTCAGTCTGATGTTGTTTCATTGAGGCTGTATGGAAAAAAGGCTAAAGCAGCAAAGTTTAAGACACTGATCAGTTACTTTTGTAGGCAATAAGAATCTTTAGTCATATCAGTTTCATCGAGTCACAATCTAAATGTATCAATTTTAGTTTCTCTGATGTGCCACTGAAATGTTAGAAGCATGACATGAAAACATGACAATACATTTATCGTTAACAACCATTCTATATGTATTTATTCAAGGCAATACATACATACATTTATTTCATTAATAGATATTTGTGGCTATGGACAACAACAACATTATTGTCCATAATTAATTATATATGAGTTGCCACTGGAGAGTGACGTACAACAAGAGCCGAAGATATCACACCGACAGCAAATACTCAGATATGAGGGTCAGCGTATTTTTAAAGATCCGAGTGATGTTTGGGTCTTTTTTGCAGATGAAACCAAAGAAAAAAGAAATGGATGGTCTTAACAGATTATCTTTGAGATATGAATAATTGTACCACTTAGATTATGGCATAGTATACTCTGTAGCATCCTGTTGTTTTAACAGTAATTAAATAAAGCACCTCACCACTTATTACAATTATTTTATGTTTTATGGACAGTGAATTTGTTAGTTATTTCTGCATTTTGTGTTTATATTGCATCCCTTTGCATTCTCTTCTCGATTTTGGTTTTTTGGGCAATGATTTCAAACTGGACCTCTGACAGCGGTGGTCACTAATCCCTGCCTCAAACAAGGATGCCACTGTCAGTCAGCAGGTTTACAGAGGACACCAGATAACAGGCAAGGTGCAAGGGTGTGGGGGCGGGTTAAGTGAAGCATGATTCGTCCACCTCCCAGAGTGGCTTTTTTAATTGATAAGCAATTAATATGCAAAGTCTAAGGTGCATCTCGGTGAGTTAATGATGGTGCTGGTGGATGATCACCATGGTGATCTCTTACCAAGACCAGGATGTGTGGGAAGGAATGATCAGGATGGCTGATATTACGATACGAAAACACAACCTGTTACCAAAGATATCCTTTCCATTTGTAGAAGATAGAACTGCAAATGTATGAGAGATTTGATGTGTGTTTAAATGTCTTTGTGGGGACGAAAAATTGGAAGTTTCTTTTGTTTATTTATTTATATTTGACACACATTTAATCACAACAATAGTGTTGGCCAAAGTGCTGTACAAACATAGTAGTAATTAAAACAACAAAGTAATTACACAATAAAATGAAGTAACAAAATCAAATAGCATCAAAATCAAATAGCGAATATCAAGTAACAGTTAAATAAGTAAATAGGTAAATAACTCTCATGCTGTGTTAAAAGCCAATGAGTAAAAATGTGTTCTGAGATAGGATTTAAAAAGATTGAGGTTACGGGGCTTTCTAACATGGAGAGGTAAATCATCCACAATTTAGGCGCCACGACCGCAAACGCCCGATCACCTCTATGAACCTGCCTCGACTTTGGTGTAGCCAAGAGCAAAAGATCACCTGATCTAAGAGCTCTAGGGGGTTTATGAGGCTGCAGTAAGTCAGACAGATACTCTCCTTATGGGGACAAAGTGCCCGTCCTCACGAGTTTGAAGGGATTTTTCAGGCTCAAACTGTGATTTTAGCGTCAGGGTTACAATTAGGTTACGGTTAGGTTTAGGCTGAGGGTTCGCATTAGGCATTCATTTTTGATGGTTAGGGTAAGCAGCTAGGGAAAGCATTATATCAATGAGATGTCCCCACAAAGATATGGAAACCAAGTGTGTGTGTTTTGTTTTTCTGCTTTTCTCCTTGTGCTTTTTTACCTTTGAATACTTTGAGTTTTTGGAAACGCTTAGTTTTGAATGAGCCTCTCTTCTCTCTGGGGGATGTTGATTCACTTGAGAGTGCCTTGTTAACCCACTAAGAGAGCACACAAGTGCACTTTATTTAATGCACGGAGGTGGCACCTAGCCAGCTGCTGCACATTGTTGCAGGCTTCACTCAAATCCCCTCTATTAAAGGCTGCCGGATTCCACTCCCGCACTTCCTCATTATGCTGTGATCAACCTGTGGCATTCTTCTTCACACTGGCTTATCCCCCTTTTCGCTCTCAAGACAGATTTGAGCATCCTCATGAATGCAAATGAAAAGCAAATCACCTTATTAGTGGGGATTCAGTCCCTTAAGACCACCACTTCCTTATCAATGTGGAATTGTTTGCATGGCCTAGTTACCCTGGGAGCTGTGGCATCTGGGGCAAAAGCTCTTGGTGGGTTTTCTGAAGACAAATTGGTCCCAAGTGAGGGGGGGGGGGGGGCAGGTGATTCATAGACTCATAGATTCATAGACATAGTAAATGAGCTTAAGTGGGAAAGAGTGACCCCACCTGGAGCTGGAACACCAGTACTCCCTCCTAGAGCAGCAGAGCTCACAGATGAGCGCCTGTGGTGAGGCCTTTATGCGATGGCCTTGTCAGACTCTACTCATAGGAACAAAATAAGGCTGCTATCGCCCACATGGTTACATGCATGGGCTAGTGAAACGCCACCTACTGGTGGACAGGAGTGAAAGTGTAGATGAACTGATTGCCCCCTTTCTGGAAACAGTGTTGTGTTGTGAAATGATGTGGAACTTCTTTAGACAGCGCTGCTGTCTCCTTTTACAGAGTTGTCCATCGAGACAGACAAAAATGAAAGCTTTCACTGCTGTCTTTGCTGAGCCAGACCTCTGGGGGAGATCGCCAAGGTCACTTGAAAGCTCCAGGTGCTGGTGGTGGAGGAGATTAGCCTGGAGATGACTCTATACAAGGTTGGATAGTCTTAACTGACAGCCCTTTCTAGTGTTGTATAGAGATCAGGGACAGGAACTCTTGACTGATAGGGTGTCAGACAAGAGTGCTAGTTCCCAGAAGGTCTCCTGTGTGTGTCCCTGGGAGTGCTTAAGCCAGAGTAACACAGAGAAAGTGCCAACATATTGTTAAATCTTCAACTCGTTGAACAGTCGATCAGTTCTTCTTGAAAGAGTATAGGACGTTGCTTATTCAGTCAAGAAATACTTTTTATTCTTCACATCAATCTGACATCAATGCAAAGGCATCCAGAATGCTGCACAGCTCCAAATTCCCTGAAATGTAGATGGCTGCTGAGCCCCACCTCGAAGACTACGTAGCACAAATCAAGAATAATTGAAATGGCATTTTTGGATAGAAGGATTCCTTTGTTACTGTGATGTAAGTGGCAAATGATTAGAAAGATTACATGCTTTGTCTATTTTGTCTTTTCTGCATGTTGGATCATTTTTCAACAACCGTTCAAGCTGAAGATATTTAGGTGTGTAGTGAAGCAATCCTCACTCCAAAACTTTCATTCTCCAGAAATGGACGACAATATAAGCCAGCAAAGTAACATCAAATGCAACATTTCACAGAACAAATGCCTGATCTATATTTAAAATAAAGGAAACGCAAGGGGAGGATGTCTCATTGTGAAGCAATGTCCAAGCATGGCGCAGTTTAAAAAGCGGTTTAAGGATATGGTTTTTACAGGGTACAGGGAAAAGGTAGAGATTTGATAGGGTGTTCTTGTCTAATATTTTCATGTGTGTGCGCATGCACGGGTTTGTTGGTATGGGTATATATGTATGTGTGTATATATATATATGTGTATGTGTATATGTATGTATGTATGTATGTATGTATGTATGTATGTATGTATATATATATATATATATATATATATATATATATATATATATATATATATATATATATATATATATGTGTGTGTGTATGTGTATGTGTGTGTATGTATGTATGTATATATATATATGTATATATATACATATATATATATATTAAATATATATTAAATATATATAAAATTGTAGGTTGTGTATCCTTCAGGTGTTAATGGGGTTATTGAAAATGTGTATATGTGCGTATGTGTGTATATACGTAGGTATGGATAGATAGAAACATATATCGTTAGCTTCATAGCATAATTGCCTAAGTCATTTGACTAAGTCAATGACTTAGGCACTTATGCTATGAAGCTAACGATATGTGTATATATTAAAAAAAAAAAAAAAAAAAATTACACATAACATATAATGTAATTACAAGGAGGTATTTCTGTAGTCTATTGATACTAGATAGTGGAAAAGGGGTGGGATTAAATAAGCTTATGCTTCTTCCTGCTCCTTTTTGAACATGGACGTTATTTGGAGTTGTGGTTGCTCGTTTTCCTTTTGTTTGCTTTGTTCATTTGTCTCTTTTAATTCTATTTTTTTTTTTATATACTTTTTCAACATGTTCAAAATAAAGATTCAATCAATCAATCAATCAATAAATGAGATGGTGCTTGTCATGCAAACAAACAAACAAACAAACAAACAAGAGAGAGCAGTCTGGACAATGAATACAGATTACATCTGAAATATTAGCACAGTTAATTAAGTCCAAATCACGGTCGGGTAAACAGTAATGCAGTTTTGGAATAGCAGCCCCTGGCTTTGAATGAATGCGTCAAACTGGCAGTAATTTCCTACCATTTCAGATTTAATGGAAACATTTGAAACTGGCACCGCCGATGACTAGAATTACAAGTGACTTTACGGAAAGGAGATTGTGATGGGAAATGAAATGGGAATGCCGTCAACATGACACCACCTGAGACTGGAAACTTTCTGTCAGATGTTGAAGTTTGCAAAGTTAGCCTGCTTTCCTCCCAACAGTTCAGGAGCCTAAGAATTCTCAATGAACAACATTTAAACATGTAAGAAGAGAGTGAGAGGAAAACAGTCATTAAACACTCTGGTTTCTGAGAGCTGGCGATTCATTCCCTGTAATGTTTTATTAATACTGACTCTCTGCCTGAGGGGTAAATGTTTCTTCTCTAGCACCACAAATCCACTTTAAGAAATCAATCATTCTGCTCACTAATGGTACATCATCTGCACATGGGAAACTGGCAGCATCTTTTCAAAGGGCCTATTCGCTCTGATCAGAAACTGCAGATTAAAAGAGAAAAGCACTGGTGGACCTGCACACCATGTCTTTTTGTAAAGGCTGTGCTGGGCTGATGAGGAGCACAAAAAAGTGCATATACAATAAGGTTTCTTTTTTAAAAATGTCTGCTGATCAGCTCAGCTCTGAAGGACACGTCAGCAGTAATCACGAGATCGTGTCAAACAGCGCCTGAATTATCTGAGGCTTGAAATGTAAAAGAAGACATTGTGTTATACATCACAAAGGATATGTAAGGATGTTATAACCACAGATTTTGGAGCAGACGTTTTCCAGATGGAATTTAATATCTGTGCTATCAGTGATATTTAGCTCTGCTGTTTCTGTCCAATAAATGAATTAAATCTACGTTTGGTTGCAGATGTGAACTTTTCTCCACAGTTGTTTTCATTTAATGTTGCACCATAAACTTGTCATGTCGGGTGTGATGGGTGCCACACATTCAGTCATACAGCACTGATTATTAGGGGTTGTGTAAAAATCTAAGTTAATTTATTATACGAGATAGTCACGAATGGCAATAATGGTCATCATTTTATTTAACACCATAAAATGGATACAATCCATCACACCTGCTTTGAGTCATTCACTAAAACACTTTACTTAATTTAGGCACATAAAAAATGTGATTCAGAAAATTGGAGCTGCAATTTTTTCATAATTCTTTTTCCTCATAATTAATTAATCAAGCATTATGATTACCTCACCGAGAAGGTTTCTTGATGAAACCGCAGAGCACACGGTGACCTTGAGGAAGAACTTTAAATCAGGTTTTTGTGTTTTGACAGAATCGTTCAGAACTTGGCAAAACCTCATGTGTGCTAACAATGCACTTTTGAATAATCCAGTCAGTTCATGATACACGAGTCCCCTCAGTTAAGTTACTGCTGCAGCTGGTACAGCTAATCTTTATCATTCAAAAGGGGAAATCTGGTTTGGACTATAGCTGATCAGCTGAACATGCTTATAAATGTGGTCTGTGTTTAGTCATTTCATCACACGTTCTCTTGAGCTAGAGATCTTTCTACATCACTTACAGTTTCATATTTTTGTGGGCTAATTTTCAGAAGTTTTTTTTTTTTTTTCAATCACACCTGACCTTGTGTGAGACAGGTGATAAGACCACTGCAAGCGTGAAACTGTGATGCTGACCTTTCGTTTTTAGATGAGAAACAAAAGAAAACCAACCAACACACACACACACACACACACACACACACACACACACACACACACACACACACACACACACACACACACCATGTTTTCATATCTTTGTGGGGACATCTAATTGATATAATGCTTTTCCCAACCATCAAAACAGAATGCCTAACCCTAACTTAACTGTAACCCTGACACTAAAACCGCATTTTGAGTCTTAAACATGTCTTCAAACTTCTGTGGACCGGCATTTTGTCCCCATAAGGCAGGGGTGTCGAACTCCAGGCCTCGAGGGCCGGTGTCCCGCAGGTTTTAGATATCACCCTGTTTCAACATACCTGAATCAAATTATTAGTTCATTAACAGGCTTCTGGAGAACTTCAAGACATGTTGAGGTGATAATTTAGCCATTTAAAGCAGCTGTGTTGGATCAAGGACACATCTAAAACATGCAGGACACCGGCCCTCGAGGCCTGGAGTTCGACACCTGTGCCATAAGGGCTATTGGTCCCCACAAGTACAGTAAACTTCCAGTTTTTGGTCCCCACAAAGATATGTAAACACAGTTACACACACACACACACACACACACACACACACACACACACACACACACACACACACACACACACACACACACACACACACACACAAACAATTTGGGGTGGAAAGGTTTCAGTTGTTCAGTTGCGGCTGCTGTAGTGATTCAGTGCTATATAAATAAAAATGAAGTAAAACAGTATATTCATGGCACACTCATTATTGATTTCCTGTCAATATAGCAACACCTACACATGTTCAATAGGTGTCATCCTGCATGGCATTAAAATGTTGCTGCTCTTGACCCGTGATCTATGTGCCTACGTCAACCAGCAAGACTCTGTGTCGCTTTTCTAGTGACATAAAATCAGCATCTCACCCACACATTCAGCCACAGTCGAGCTTCTTGACCTGAATGTGTGAGTCTACAGGAAAGCCAACTCCAGGAATCTGGATGGTGAAACTTTGCCCCTGAACTGCTTTTCACACTTTGATTTTTTAGGCTTGATGTGTGGCAGAATAACATCCTGGAACAGCAACAACTCTTAGCCTTAAAAAAGAGGGACTACATTACTGCATCTGCTAGCAGCCTGTCTCCTGATGAAGATTAGAGGCACAAATGTTTAAAGACGGTAAAAACACAACCTACATCCTCTGTGCTGATAATCTACAACAGTCACTCGTGGTTGCTCACATCATTTTAGGTGTTTGAAATCTGCGAGTGTTCGAAGCAAATTTGTGCTGCACCATTTTTAGCGGAGCATTTATCTGTTTTTTCTCAAAACAGTCTATATCTCATTGCTTGATGAAAAGCTAACTTCTTGGCAATGAAAGAAAAAAGTACTGATGACCATTTGATTAGCTACCAATTTGTGTTCTGTTTCTATAAAACACAGCTTTTCTCTGTGTTATCTGCTTTATTGGCTGAAGAAAACCCATCTATTTTTGGATTCTTAGTTCCTGTTCAAATTGTACAGCCCTCCTGCTGTGTTTTTTTCTTCTTTGTACAATTTAAAATCTCTTTCTGATATACTCATACATAGAGATGTGCAGGCGCCATGGCAACAAAAAAAAAATCTTGATCATTTTCTTGCGTTATGAAAGTCTGCCCTGAAAGCATCTCGGTACCAGAGAATATTCAGGCTAAACCTGCCTGGCAGAGTTCCCTCTCTCAGTTCGCTCACCAAACAGCCGAGCAGAAAATGCAGAATAGCCACAGAGCTAACCTTGACCGCAGCTGCCACTGTGGGCGGCTGATGGAGGAGCGGGGGAGTGGAAGAAGAAGAGGTCATGAACTCCCCCTCTGGTACTAAATGGATAATTCAACTCTATTCCACTAAAACACCTACTGGAGCCGGGATAGTTTATACAATACCTTCTGCCGTCAACAACATGACAAACTCCATCACCCCTTGGAATGGCGAGCACACTCCTACCCCACTTTGGTTTCTGTTACTTATTTGTACCATTCCCTGCCTGCGCGGTATAATCCATCATCTTCTGTTCAGGCTCAGCTTCCTCAGGTTCCATGTGTGCTTAGAGCACCATATGCTTTCTCTAGAATAACATTCCTCCTCCCTGGAATCATCTCTCTCTGCCCCGCTTCTTTTGACCTCCTGTTATTAATAGACAAGATACAGAGCAAGCCACTTAGGGAAATACTCGGATATAAAAAAAATAACAGAAAAGACAGAATGAACTGAAAATAATAGGGTCCATCCTGTCCTTGCCTCCTACTGTGTATTCTTTCTTTTTTTTGTCTGTGCTGCTGGTTTGGCAGTTATAATACGTACATATATATATATATATATATATATATATATATATATATATATATATATATCACATTCATGTCTTTGAAGTTACTTTTAACTATTTTTTTTCCAGCCGAGAGAAAACGAAGTTCTTTGTGAATTATTAATGAACACGTTCTTATGTAAAGCACATTGTTGACTTACTGAGTAAATATAAAGCATAGATTGAGTCCTTCAAACAGGTTCTCCTAAAATCAAATCCAGCACATCAATTTTGAGGCAACAATGAGCTCGAATGGCTTAAAATTTGAGATTAAAAATAAAAAATCTGACTATTGGTTCATTCAGCTTGAATTTTGTTTCAAAAAGCATCTCTTATGATAATATTCTGTACAAGCAAAGGATGTCTTTTGTTTTGTACATGTATTATAAAAGTACATATCTTTTTACTTGAGTCACATATCTCACCTTTTTTCGGAATCTCCTCACAGCTGTTTGACACTGGCCTAAAAAAGCAAGTCTAATGCATCGAAAGCAAAACTGTCCAAAGAAACAGGACGGAGCTGTTCTTGTGTTTGGGATGCCATTCAAACAGGCCTTTATTAGTCCACCTTGAAAGGATATTGATGTAAATGCACCACTGTGGGCACCTCAGTATACTGTAGCTGCATTTTTTTTATTGTGACTCTACATTCCTGGGAAATACCTTAAAATGATGGGAAAATGTAATAAAAAATGAACACATAAATACATACGACGTGAGTGTGGCAGCTATGAACGAATGTTCTGACACAGAAATCTGATCTGCAAAACGACTTACAGAGCTTTATGGGGAGTTCCAGCTTGTTGTCTAGCTTTGTGCCACACAACCTCACTCTCACTGCTCTCACGCTGTTCCTTTCAGTCACAGCAGGTTCTCATATTTAGCAAAGGAGCGCTATTAACCCACTGTACACTACCAGCTCAGCCAACAAACAGGCAGACACAGTTACAGTCTAGCTGGTGAACATGGTGGAGCATTTAGCAGCTAATGGTCCATGTTTCCCTCTGGAGTTGGTATAGACCAAAAAAACATACCTATGCAACTGTGTGCAATCACAATCTCCATATGAACTTGAATGACGGTGTCATGTCTGCAGCATGTGGCTCAAAGAAATCAGTTGTGCAAGTTTGATAACGTCCTGATAGAGCTAAACTAAAAAACATAATGACCTTTGCATAATTACTGAAGAAATGACTTTTTACTCGTGTAGAACCAAGTCCGCCAGAGCTTTACTTTATATTATATTTTTTGACTTATTTGTTTCAATGAAAATATGTGATCGTCCCGGGTTTGACAAAAGGCCCACTGCAATGTGCCAATGAGCTGCACTTCTGTATAAGAATAGCAGAGTGCACTGTACCGTAACAAAACCCTGATAACCACTCAACATTTCAGGTGCTGGTATTATCAAAAGTGACACAGGCTGCAGCAGCGATAATCAATACTCCATGTTTCTTCAACATCTACACCCAATAACTCTCACACTACCTAAATGCCAGTGATTCTCCAAACTGAACACACAGCAACTAAAACGTGCAATAAAAGCAGAGCAAAGCGCAGCGGCAGCCAGACGGTGGAAGTGCCAAAACATTAATTTAGGAAAATCATTAAGCCACCTTCAAAGACCTTATCGAGGCAACTATTCTCTCTGCTACCTCAAAGAGGTAAATATATCCCGTCAGCAGCGAAACAGTTTTGTTAAGACACTCACTTTTGTTGTAAAGTCAAATGAAGGATAAAGAAACAATCCGTCTCATGTAGCTCATTAGAGGAGAGATGAGCCGGGTGTTCTCTGCAGAGTAAGACCCATCAGCTGTCAAACACCTGCTTTCCATGTCTGGAAAACAGGCAGACGGGGAGCCTCACAGAGCGGAGTGCAAACAGTCGGTGTGACTGTAAAACATCCAAAACAACAGCATCAAGAGGAGTACGCCACATCATTACGACTCCACAAGTACACAACAATATGATAGCAGCTCTGAGCCTTTCTGGAAATTCAAAGCATCTTTGCCAGCTTATGAAAAAAGAGATTGAGAGACAAACACCTGATGAGGGCTCAGTTTTCTGAAGGGCTGAATGAAGGCATGCTGCTCTTTAACTCATCCAGTCTCTTTGGAAGAACACGTTTCAGCTCCTTTGCATTTTTCTCCTCTTTGTTAACCTGAGAAAAGGTCTTTCTCAGTGAGGTATTCATTAAGTCTGTTTGATGTGTGCCTGGGGTGGAAAGGTGGATTGTCCATCAGCGCCTCTCTCAGGGGGGCTTTAAGGGATATACCACCATTTCTTTCATTTTTCCCACATTCCCACTCATTTTCATGTCACTCTCGTGCAGATTTTGGCTGCTCTCTCACACATGTTGTTCCTGAAGTAAATATGCATCCAAATTCGTAACTATTTAATTCTGCAGAAGGTCAACAAGCCCAGCTTTCCAGCCCGAGCTATAAAGAATTATCTTCAGCCTCAAGAGGTGCAAGGAGTCCTGCAGCAGATGGCACGGCTGCCACAGAGGCCCGATCCGGACATAGAGTCAGTCTGGGATTACATGAAGGAACAGAAGACTGTTTGCATGATCCAACTGCTTTCCCTTTGCCGGCACTCACATCCTCTTTGGTTTTATTATTTTAAAGCCAGTGAAATTTCCTCTGCAATCTATAAATTGAGACTTCATATTTTCATTTTGACACTGGTTTCTGGAAAATGGTAGTTTGTCGTTAGGAATAAAAACAGCATTTCACACACAAACAATTCCAGATTGAAGTCTACTGTAAAAGACATTCCGACTGATTACTATTCAGCTTTTGTTCTGTGCTGAAAGCACAAATGAGTAAAGCCTCTGTGACATACTTACCTTCTCCTGTAGGGTCTGAGAAATAACTGTGAATGAGCTCTACACTTTCAGTTTTAGGTTTTTTCCTGGTATAAATAAATTCCAACATTTTCTGACAGTGAGGAAATGCAGAAGGTACAATTACTCTGTATTATGCCTTACTTCTGGCTAAATTCCACCCTTAAATCACACACAGCTTCACTTAAGAGGAAAGCTCATTTTGTCAGAAAAGTAAATGATCTTCTCGCTTCCCTGCTTTTCCCTTGTTTCACCAACCAAGAGACTCACTCTTAATCTCTTCATGAAATGAGACTATAAACAATGAGAAATTCACCAGACATCTCCTATTCCATTCTGCTGCAAAAGGTTGAAGTTAGCCTTGGGCAAAGCTGTTAGTGCTTCATGCTCCAGCAATCTGGCAACTACTTCTGCAGGGGAACCTTCGCGCAAGGGTGAGAGAGGTTGTGTATCTTGCCAGGCGGCATGATGTGTGTGTTTATTTTGTCTCTCTTTTCTTTCCTTATTTTGTACTTGCATGGTGCACAGAAAAGGGGGAAAGAGGGAATGCAGTTGTTGCAGTGGAGGTGCAGACACGTCTGAGACACCCTTCTCTTCGGGAGTGACGTTGCATTCAAGCAGAAATAAAAGTGAATTTAGCTTAAATGTCAGAATGATAAGCAAACATAATCATGGGTGTTCACATATTGTTGGCCCATAAACAGGGGAATATACAGCTTCATGTATTCCTGACATGTAGTATCAAAAACACAACAGGGCCTTGAGGCGCCTTATTGAGTCTTTTGCTGCTTTTCAAAGAAGTCTCTTTAGAGTGTAAATTCACCCTGTTAACCTTTCCACCCGAGTGGGATAAGGCTGCCACGTTAGTCGACGACATTTTGGAAAATCAATAGAAACAGGTTGGAGTCTCCGCTCGTTGTGAACTTCTGAGCCCTATGCAGCCATCTTTCTTCCTCTCCTCTCTCATCGGGTCTCTTACAGAGCATCTCTCTGCTCATTAACCTTTGTGCTCCATTCACAGGGGCTCTATTTTTGGGCACATTTGTTTCCTTTATGTTACTCAGGCCATTTCACTGCTTGACCAGATTCCTGCTAGCACTCCATTGGAACCTCTTTAACACGTTTCTGGATTCCTGCCTCCATCCTCTGATAAAAGGCTTCTATCACACTGGTTGCAGAGTCCTCCTGTTCTCCTCTGCAAACCACCAGAGGGTATCCTCTATCTCTGCACTGTCCCAGCACATTAAATCAAATATATGTCCTTTCTGAGCTGTTTCTGCCATATGCTACCCTTTGGCGTTTTTGCAAAGAGGGAATATCATAAAAATTCACTGAACGTCTCACAGTTTTTCACCAAAATAATCACAGTTTTCACAGGACTCTATGCTGCACTGTGAAAAACTAAGTGCACCCCATGATTCAATATCTTGTAGAATCACATTTAGCAGGAATAACTCGAAGTGATCGTTTCCTGTATGATTTGTATCGGTGTCGATGTGAAGGAATCTGGGGCCACTCTTCTTTTCTTTCCGAGGTTTGGGAGCATGTTTTAATGCAGACATCTCTTAAGTAGGTAATGCTTTTTTTTATTAGAGACATGCATTTACAAAATTGTATATAACAGAATAAATAAAAACAAGGAATGAGCAAAATAAAATACAAAGGAAACATAAAAAAACAGTAAATATAAATGTAAAACTGAAAAACTAATGTGCAATATCAGTAAGAATTTAAACAGAAAGCCTGGATAAATGTCCATTTAGTGCGCTGTATTTAAGTACAAGAATTTGAAACCATTTCTCAAATCTACTGGGAGGCAATGTAAAGACTAAGAATCAGGATTAATGCGACTAAAACAGGTTTGGAGTCTGGCAGCAGCACTTTGTATAGCTTGAAGGTGTGAAAATGATTATCTATCCAAGCCAGTAAACAGGGCATTACAATAATCTAGCTGCAATGACATCAATGCATGAACAACAGTTCACCCGAGGAAACCATTATTCAGAAATGGTTCTTAAATGAAAGAAACAGAAATGTGAAATAAATTTTACATGCAAATGGAAGAAGAATCACATAATACACCAAGATTATGAATGTCAGACTTAACAGATGAGCAAAAGGAAGCAAGAGCTCGAGTGACTCTTCATTGTTGTTTTGGAGGAGCTATAATCACGGCTTCTGCCTTGTTGGAATTTAAAACAGTGTAATTGTTGAAGAGGCAGTCACACAGTTACTTTGGGATGCAACACCAACTATCGAGCTACAGGTGAATGCCATCAGCATAAAAATGAGAAGAAATCAAAAGACTGAATATAGAAAGAAAATAATAACAGACCCAGAACTGAACCTTGTGGAATCCCACAGATGGTAAAAGAAAATTTGCTCACCCTAACAGCGAGTTAAGGTTCTGTCAGATAAATATGAGGGAAACCAGTCAAACACTGACCCACAAATACCAGCAAAACCTCAAAGCTATTAAGTAAAACATGATGGTCAACAGTATCAAAAACAGCACTGAGGTCAACCGACCTGAGTACGGACAAAAGCCCGGTGTCAGAAGTCTCTAAAGTTCATTATAGACTTTTAACAGAGCAGTCTCACTGGAGTGCTGCTTTTAAAAACCATGTAGTCTAAATAAACACTTTGAGTGCTGAAATTGAGTAAAAGCATACCGTGTAAGTATTAGTCCCCTTTACTGTTTACCAGATATAAATAATGATAGAAAAGACAGGGCACTGACAGCCATCTTCATGGGGAGGGGCACTTTAGGTGACTTTGGAGCTCAACTCCATAACCTTATTCACGAATGGAGAGAGAAAAGAAATATAGCCAGAATTGGACAGTATCAAAGCATGCTGAGGTGGCAGAGAAACAATGCTGCTAGCAGTATCAACTAACACCTTGTGGGATTTATTTTTATTTACTCGATAGCCAGTAAAAAAGAGAAGACATCTAGGCAGGGATGCAACGCTGGACAAAAATGCAAAAATAAGACATCTAAAAATGTGTAAAGTAAATAGAATCAAACAAAAGTTCCATCTTGCACCAGCTGACAATTCAAGGTCCCACCACATCGTGCCAAATTGGTTGAAGTCTGGACCTTCATTGGGGTATTGCAGCACCTTGATTGTTTTCTTTTTCAGCTATTATGTTGTAGATTTGGGGGCTGTAAGCACTGTTGGCTCACAACAAGAAGGCCCTCAGTTCAAATTCCCCATCTGGCCTTTCTGGAGTTTGCATGTTCTCCCTGTGTGGGTTCTCTCTGGGTACTCTGGCTTCCTCCAACAGTTCAAAGACATGCAGTTAGTGGGGTAAGGTTAATAGGTGATTCTAAATTGCCTATAGGCTGTGAATGGTTGTCTGTGTCTCTGTGTTAGCCCTATGTGAAGCTGAAGACATGTCCAGGGTCTACTCCTCCTCGCGTCCATGCTAGATGGAACAGACTCCAGCTCCCCGCCAAGATGCTTCTCTAGATAAACAAAAGAGAATGAATGGATGGCTGCTGTATATTTGCTGCTGTGCTTTGGGTCATTGTCTTGTGACGTGACCCAGTTTCACCCACATATTAGCTGTCAGACAGATGACCTGTTGTTTCACTCTAGAATCCTTGGGTACACAGAGGAGTTCACGGTTGACTCAATGAACGCACCGTGTCCAGGTGCTGTGGCTGCAAAACAAACCTGAATCAGCACCCCATCACTATGCATTGTAGCCAAACATTTTCACTTAGGTCTTGTCTGCGGTTCTTTCAGATGCAGTTTTGCAAACCTAGCGCGAACATTTCACTGCACTCTCATGGCATCTATGTATGATATTATGAATTAAAAGAAATATTGAATTGGACTGGTCTGAGTTTCGAAAAAACGATTAGAGGATGGATTAAATGTGAAAGGGTCTTCACCAAGAACGAGAAAGTGACCAGACTGACTTTGGTCCGTTCTCGTTAGCAACTTAAATCCCTAAATTCAAAGTGTATGGCAACAGATGTGAAGACCACGTGCCAATGGCTGACCAAGTATTTCACATTCTGCTTTTGTGCAGCCTTGGAAAATCTAAAAGAATTGTAATGATAGTAGCACTCAAAAGCGGAACAATAAAGTGGAAAAACTAAGGTAAAAAGTGAGTAATTAATCTCCCTCTGTTATATTTTGACATCTTTTATTCATATATTTGCTACAAGAGTAATCTCACACGCTGAAATTAATTTTCTTGAAGGAAATCTGCATCTTTAGCACACAGCAGCTAGACAGTGGCAGAGTTTGGGTCTCGTTTTAATGGAATGACTAAATATTGCCTCAGGCCTGAATGTCAGCAAAGCAGTAAAGAATGCATTACACTGAGGAAAAAAGCTTTGGTTTCTCTACTTATCACACCCCATGTATCCACAGTATGTCCCTGAATTAAAGTATCCAAACTGATGAAATTGTTCACTATATCCTGCCCTGAGGTTGCACAGTTAAAACATTTGGAAGCCCTTTGTTCTCCATTATTGTCTTCAAAGAGCAGTGTGAGCAGCAGTCATGCGTTCAGCTGAAATACAGTGCTGCACCTTCACACAAACATTTCCATTATGCAATATGGTGAAAACATACAGCAAGTGTCTGCCATCGTCGATTCCAAGAATCTGCAGTGTCGCAATAAAATGATTTAATTGCTCTGCTGAGCACAGAGAAATCCAAAATTTAAGACGAGTCATTTTTCTTCCTTCTCTTTATCTCACTCTCCCTCCATCATCCCCATCTCTGATGCACTTGTCACCACATCACAGCAACCCACTTTTGTCATTTCCAGCATTCGTCCTTATCCTCAACAAGCATTCTTGGCATCCTGTTTTTCCCCCCTCACCACCTTTATTTTCTTCCCCCCTCTGTGTCACTCCCACTTCCTGGGCCCCAGACTTCATCTGCTGCTTCGCATTCTAATGAAAACAAGAAGCAGAGACGCCCCAAACAAGGTCCTTCAGTGCTGATTGCCTCAATTCAAACCCCCTCTTATCTGCTGTCTGCTTTTCCCCCACAATACACTGGCGAGGTTCCTCACAGCTTCCCTAAACTGTTACACAATCTGTATCCACAGTACAAGTCTGAAGTGTAATCCAATTTGTTCTTTCCCTCTTTCACTTGAGTTGTCCCTGAACACCACCCACCCTCAACTCTCTGACTATGATTCTGCCTCATGTTTCACTAGGGCAATGACTATTATTCACACTTTCACATAGAAAAAAGATTCTTCCCTCCAGTACTTAGCAGCAGTTTTTCAACTGACTCGACTGTAACAGGGTTAACCCTTGGTTTAATAAAGCGAGACTCTGTGTACAATCTTATTGCGAGGCTGTTCTGGCAGTGTATGATTAGCAGTGCTTTCGGCTATATGCTAACATCCTAACAAAGAGAACGGTGAAGTTTAGCGGGTATAACGTTTCTCTGCTTTGAAATCTTAGCTTATAACGTTAGCATTTGCCAGTTCACACAGAAAGCAAAAGACTGCTGACCCTTTGCTGACATTTAATTGTGAACCAGTGTAAAAGGAAATTGAAAATGTTGACGTAAGAAAAAAATCACTGGGAGAAAAAAGACATTAGTTGTTAATTTATACAGAGAAAAACATGTATGTGTTATATTTAAATGCAATCCACTCAGTTTTTGGGTCAATACATTTACCTTTGAACCACAAATATCAACAGCACAGACATTTACAGTAAAAAAAATTGTTTTTTGCTGTACTGGAGTTATTATTGTTATTTTTTTTTTTTGCATTAAACATTATAAAGACCTAGTTTGCGTTATGAGGGGTGCAGTTTCTTTGACTGGCAGATAAACACCAACACCCCTCTAGCTGTCTGCTTGGCTTCACCTCAGCTAATTGATGTCACTGAACTGTATCTCCCTACCTTGTATGTGTTGGTGCCTTCTGGAAGATTTTTAATAGAATTTTCTAAGAAATAACGTGACGTGCTGCGCTGGTAATTGTATTAACAGTGTGATCAAGGAGTCTGTGATCAAAGTGCAGGATTTTAAGTGTCACTAATTAGCAGGTAACCCTATCAGTGTCCATGTCAAGGTTCTTGTGTTGCTTGCTAACCAGCACTCAGCTCTCTCATCCAAAGATGAAATAGGACCCACAAACAAGTGGATGATGTCATTTGAATTTTATATACAGCTTAGATTTTAGCTCTGTCAGTCCTGCAGACCGACAGATGTAAAACTCTTGTATTGATCCCTACTCCCAACATCTGCTGGGAGCCTTCAGTCTGATTCTGAATGTTTAACCAACTGGCTGAAGTTCCGGCTAATTTGTAGCATTGATCTTCCTCTGCTATATTCACCTTTCAATACGGATCTTTTGAGTGCGCCATCCTCAGCATTATTAAAAACACAAGATTTTCACAAACTGCTTGTTGACAGTGCCATTGGCCTTAACAGAGGCCCAGTCATGATGACATTAGAGCTGTGTGTTTGGTAACTCCCTGTGGATGTCTGGAATCTAATTATGTTCAGCTCTGCACTCGCAAAAACATTGCCAGGACATTTCTCCCTCTGTCACATTACTGTGCTTTCTGGGATTTCATCTCTTCCTGGAGAAAAAACACAGATGGCATGTTGGAACTGATGTGTTCAGGAGTAAATGGTCCATGAACATTTTTCCCTGACCTCTTGCAAGAGTGCACATTCCTAAAAGAGAAAAATGCACGTCACCTTTGTCGAAGCTTTGCAGAGCTTTTCTATTCTCCCTCCTGTGTCATTCTGTGAGGCACTCAAGGATTCAATTTAAGAACTTGCTTCAATTCTCATCAATGAAACTTTCTCTAAGTCAATAAGCCACTTGCCAGCATGACATCCAGTTCTAATAGTCAAGTAATTTGCTGTTACATATTGTCACTCCACAGGGGGATTTCAAAATGGACATATGGACAGAGGCTGTGAGACTGTGAAAGTCATTGCAATTAGATCATTTCCTTATTAAGGCCATCAACAGCTTGTCAGCGTGACATTTCTATGCTACATTCTCAGCAGGATAAAACTAACAACACAGACGCTAGAGTGGGCATTAATGGCACCTGTCATTTCAACGGCACTGATGTGGCAGCCTAATGCTAAATGCTGTGACTGAGTGTTTGTCACACACACTGGACTGTTGTCTTTTTATACACGTTCACAAGATTCAGAGGGGATGGACATGCACCGCTTCTCCATCTCGGTTTCCTCTAAATCCCGAAAAAAGACTGAAAAAGACCAAACACTACATGGATTATCCGGTCTTTATGTCCCATACGGTAAAAAAATACATTTTTCCTGGCCAAAATATATTTCAAATATATGGTAAATATATTTTGTATTTGTGATGCTCCAAAAAAATATATTTTTGAAATTGAAAATATATTTCTTTCAAACCAAAATACATTTCAAAACATATTTTAGGGTGAAGAAAATACATTTCCAACCTTACAGTAGAATGTATATCAAAGTATCCTTTATTTAAAATATATTTAGTGCAATAATGATGATAATGATAACAATACTAAAAGTAACATGTTTTATGCACATCTGCAAAAAACAGTTGGATTCAAACAAAACAGAGTCAAAGGTCTATCACGAATTAGGTTGTTTATTCATTTGCTTACAGTATTTCACATTACACAATATCTCACTATAATGTAGCGTTCATTGACTTTGAAATTATCTGTCAGTGATACAGTAAACAAGATACAACAACTGCTATGTACACTTTAGTTTTTGACAATATATACAATTTAGTACTTAAAGGAACACACTCCACTGTTTTGGAAATAGGCTCATTCTCCATCTCCCTCAGAGTTAAAAATGCAGCGTCTTCTTTCTAGATCCGTACGTTAATAGGGCTCTGGAGCGTGATCTTACGGGATGGGGCGTAGCCAGGATTTTTGGTCAAGGCGCCATATTAGCAGGCCAAACAAATGCTTGCTGTGTGGTCGGTTGTAATGTTAGATTGCACTACCGACAAAGGAATAAGCTTGAAAACAGGCTCTCTTTTCATTGTTTCCTCACCTGGAAACATCATGAGGGAGCTTATGTGTTGGATGTTACCAAAAGAAGGCGTCTAGCCTGGATAGCAGCTGCGAGACGAGCTGATATTCAGTTCTCTACCAGCCACAGATATCTGTTGGTGTGCTCCAGTATTTTCATTCAGGTAAGTTCTAAATAAGTTCATATTATTATTTATAGCCTGTTAATTTTATTTTCAATAGCACAAACTTAGAACAAACATGCAGAACTACCTTCTATTTATAGAGTTGCTAATTATTTGGCATTATTGCAACAAACCAGCCTATGAAATGAATGAAACAAATCCTGACTGGGTTCCAACACTACACATGGGGCACTACGAAATCCCTGCTTCAAACTACATGCTACATACCACCATGCCAATCAGATTACTTCTTCCATGTGAGGGTAAAAAGGTGACCTTCCTGGATAAGATGGCAAAGGTTTGCTGCGTTTTGGTGAACATGTGCCCCAGTGTGGTAGTAAAACCAGGGAAAAATGCTCTTGTTAAATACTTTTAAGTCTTGTGCTGTTTATGTAGTGATAAGTTTTCAAAAGAGACAGTAAATTACAGAATGCTAGTAGTGGGTGATATTATACAAATGCTGTCATGATTTTATGTGAACATTTTGTCATTTGTAAACTATACATAACATTTTTTCTACATTGTAACTGATGTGATGTTTGACAAAGTGCTTTTAATTAAAAATAGGCAAACATTTCTTTGTTTCTTTATTCAACTTTTGAACAGTGGTATTTAGTAAGTACATATTCAGTAAATGCAAAGTATTTACATGGCCCCCTAAATTAAAACATTATGGGTTATTCAGAACAGAACTATGCTTGGAAAAATATTGTCCCATCAGTTGATCCAACTCCTCCACAGTAGCAGGTGGAACTTTTCTTTTTTGAGGATGGCTTCTTTTACCTGTCACAACGAATGGTCTGTTTATGTTTTGATCAAGAACCTTTTTTTTGGGCAGCTGAAGAGGAGAAGTCTATCTTATGGCCAACCTCTGGCTGTATCTTGGTCATATTACCCAGCAAAACCCAGTATGCAGGTTCATCTGTAACAGTCCTTGTGCCACAGATCCTCACTGTTGCTTCTACATTAAACAGAAGAGCAGTGACATGGCTGCAAGTCTCCACGACTCTAGCCATACAGCTGCAGTGGGCGGCTTCAACCTTCCCTGTGATGCTCACAATGACCTGTGGCTGCAATGCTGCAATTCAGTCTTTAAGAGTGCAGGACCTAAAACACACACAGACAAAGTTCATTTAAAGACAAGAACTTTAATAAGCCAAGTCCGACACAAATGTGTTTTATTTACTTTCAAATCCATTTATCATAAATGTAACAAATAAAGTGTTTTTATGTATCCATCTATAGAACGCTGCATGTTATATTCTAAATCTGCATGTTTCTTTTTAGAAACCTATCAGCAAAAAATGAACCTAAAGTATGTAATGCAAGGATGTAATCACTTTCAAGAGGGAGAAAACATAAAGTTCGACTTTAAGTGACAACTATGGACACCTAATATGACAAGCAGATTCTGCAGGTCATTAATCAATGTATAAAACTAAAACAGAATGTATTTTTAGTGACACAGGACACAAACAAGGAAGCAAGATGTGTAATTAGGATTATTTATAATAAATATGAATTAATTAGGGCAATTTCTTTAACCATAAAGAATAACTAAATCCTTCAGGACAATGTCACATCAATGCACTGAACTCACTATGTTATCCCTCTAACAGAGCCTCTACATGTTCTCACTGTAATTTCCCCCTCACGAATGAATTTTTGCTAGCACTAATTTGAATGCTGGGGGGAATCAAACGCATTTTACTCGCAGTACTCAAGCTGACTTACCTTTGCTTGAATGACGGCGTACTCACAACGTGGAGGCTTAAAAATAGCCAAATCTTGTACCCAGTCCTTGGTGAATTGGATGTGCGCCTCCAGAGATTTATAATTGCGAAATTGGTGCGCCGTGTATGCTCTGACTCCACAGACAAGGTATGAGAGTAGATCATGCTAAGTCAATAGCGGTTTGGTCTTCAGGGTTTCTACTCCACGGCTATATTTCATACGGGTCCACATTTCAACAATCAAGTACCGTCTCTTTGCATCTGGACAGAATCTGTCTCTATACCGTCATTTTCTTTTGAGCTACGTTTCAGAATGGTTCGTAGCAATCTTGTTTTGATTCGTGACCTGCCAAGATGGTGCTGCGCTCCCACAATGCATTGCGACATTACGTCAACTCCAAAGCCCTTTGCGTGCAGGAGTGTATGCGCATGCGCATTGCCACGGTGGTTTAAAAAATAAAGATATAATGAAAAGTAATTAATAAAAATTAAATATTTAAACATTCCCACAAATGTGCAATGAACGTGCAAAAACTCTCTTTAGTAGTTGTTACTGTTTCTTTCTTTCTTCTTTCTTTTTTTTTTTGAAAAATAACGACGTCTCTGAGGCGCGAAATCTGACAGCGAGAGGAACGGCCGGATACAGGAGACGGGAAGAAACAAGCCGATTATGTTCGCGTTAATTAAGTGGTTGGAAGATGTAAAATTCTCAATTCTGCCAACTGAACATATACGAGATTTTAATGAGGATGAATAATTAGCCGGCATGGAGGAAACGGACCTTTATTTCGTGGAGTGGCGACAAGAAGCCAAGGCGGGTGGCCAGTCTAAGAAGCCTCCATCATCAAGCTAGCAGGTGCCTTTTCCCATATAATATTACTTTATTCTCGTGTATTTGGAACGGAAGCGTAGAGCTGCCACCCAGGCAAAAGAGAAATATAAGTATATCACGTTATAACGTGAAAAGTTTATCGTTCTAACAATATACTATCATGTTTGAACAACATGTTTGAACAACATTGTACGAAAAATGTACATAATTATCACGTCCGTACAATATTGTGCGAACGTGACAATTATGTATATTATAATAACGTGATATTATATTATACAAACATGAAAAGCATAATGTTAGAACAATAAACATTTCACGTCATAACGTGATACAGCTCTATTTTTCTTTTGCCTGGGTGGCAGCTCCACGCTTCCATAATTTGGTAATCAAAATATGTAACTTAATTAATTATATTGTGACGTACTTTTGCCTTTTCTTATTATTCTGCGTTCTCAATAACTATCAAAGCCTATTCACATTTAATTTGGCTTTCACAGAAATCCTACCTCTCCTTCTGGCTACAGAGTACTTACCAAGGTTAGAAACAAAGAACAGTTATGCTTTATTAATGTTCGCTAATTACAATGTTCCACATTTCCTTGCTTTTTAAGTCATTTTTAGGCTTTTTAGAGTTTTTGTTTTTTATTTTTTTAGCAGTAATGTTTCTGCCTATTTATTTCAGCCCATGAAATCGAATGCAGATCTTCCTAATGTGAGATTTACATAAATGTAAGTAATTTTGTTTGTCATTGTCATTAATGTTGTTGCTGTTGTTGTTTTTGTGCAGTTTGCAATCATATAAACCTAGCAAACATCAGTCAGCACAGTGACTAACCTAAACAGATTCTTGCTTTATTCACATATATTATATGTAATTATATATACCTGCACATTGTACCTAGGGTTGCAGCCACTTGGCCCCACCCCATTGTTGTGACAGCCCTGATTGTACTTATACACTGCATCTGAACAGGGAACAGTCTGCCACATTAATGTATTTTTAAGTGACTTGTTTGTAATACATGAATTTGTTTTTTACAGATGTCAAAGTCTCAACCTCATGCTGCCCTCCCCCATCCTCCTAAAGTAAGTATTTGTTGTTGTAGTTTTTTATGCGGTGTCTGTGTCACATGCTAATCATAATTATTGAAATAACTGTTTTCTAACAGATTTTCCAAAACACTAGTTATGTTTGTTGTCATTCAGACCAATACTACTGCTTAGACATTGTTTAGTGGTCATGCATGTTTGACAAGCTCGTTATGATACCAAAACAGTAGGCCTATCACAATAATCGATATATCGACTTAACACACAATACATGTACATGACCTCAATAATTGTTGATGATGTAATTTATCCGCCATTATATTTACAAAAATAAAATATAATGATAACAAAACAATAACATTAAATAACATTGTTTTCTATTTGTTAGAAAATTTACTATTTATTCAAGTTTTTAAGGTATCTAATATTTTGATTCCTAATTTCAATGATCTAAATACTTTAAGAATTAGATGTTGGTTTGTCAATTGAAAGTGTGTAGATCTTGCATTATTATGGTGTTATATTATGATTATACATTCAAAGACATAAAATGGTCTTAAAATGACAATGACATAACTTGTCGCAATTGTTTATGGGGCAATATACCGACCAACAAAAAGTCGCTATCGTAACAGGCCTTCAAAACAGACGGTTTTATGATTGATAAATTCAAAAAATAAATACATTTAATTTCTCTGAGATTCTCTAATATTCAGTTACAGTTCACAACACAGTTACCCGTACATGCAGTATTATACTGTAAATATAAATCTCTGCATTTAGCATCCCACTAGAAGCGTCACAGTTACTGCCTCTTTTTTTTTTTTTTTTTTTTACAAATACCTGTACTATCACTAACACATTTACTGTTTTACTTTTAGCCTGTGGATACAAATGCAGATTTCCTTAATGTAAGTTGTGCATTTTAATTACATCATGTTATTTATTTTATTTTACATTCAAATATTTCAAGCTTCTTGGTTAAAGAAGCTTGATTGCTAGTAGGTAAAGAATAGTTCACCTATAATTCATATTCCCAATTAATTTCTCACCTCTGATTGAATGCCTTTGTTTGTTTTCCTTTTGACTATAACAAAACATTTTTGCTGGATATATATGGTGAATTTATATGCATAGATACAGTCGTAGTGCTTGACACATGCAAACAGCAGTAGATGTACTAAAAAGGAAATAATTACAATCATGATGTTGATTGCTGATGTCAGTATATATATTTTAGAGGAATGTTTTGTTTTTCACCCAAAATGAACTATATTGCTTCAGAAGAGATTTATTACCCTACCGGACTCTTATATATTGTTCTGTTTTTTGTTTGTTTTTGTTATTTTCAGGTTCAATGGTGCGTGTTCTTCTAATGGCCGCCTTCCCACTGGAGGTTTTGATCCACAGCAATTTAACCCTTTAGAGCCGATCGGAGCGGGAACGCTCTGTTATGCGTAACTATTTTTAAATCCCAGTAGCACTGCAACCACGTAAGCTAGCGCAAAAATTTTTTTTGCATATGAAACCGGAGGAGTTGTACTTACATCTGATGCCATCAGCTTGTCCTAGGTCACGGTTTCCTTCCACATAAAGCTTTGCAAATACTGCATAAAAAGCGCTTGCAGGAACAAAAACATAATATTCCAGAAACACGCTTTACCGATCTGATCAGCTGTTCAAAACACTTCCTACGTTGGAATAGACGTCAGCGCGAACTTTTGCATTTCCGCCATTACCTGCCCGAAACCGGAAGTGACGTCATTTTCGCGGAAATGTAGTCTTTTTTGCGATCAGGGCCTCAGGGCCTATACTGCTCTTTTTAAAAGTTATCTTTGACTTTATGACTTTCTGTGTCGTTTCTGGGATGCTTAGGACTCATATTGCACTGCTGGAAATAGTTTATTTTGATGCATATGCTGCTTTTTTGCAAATTTGCAGTATAATATTTATTTTCGTTTTTCCTGCAGTGTATAAAAATTGGTGTATTTCAAAAATAAAACTATGAAGACACTCAAAATAAATTTCCTGTGGTAGGAAACTATTTTGTGCAACTTTTTTGTATTTACAGTTTTGAGGGATAAGACTCTTAAATTTCTCTAACTACAAATATATGTTAAAAAATCAAAAACGATTTTCAATTTTTTTGTAGTTTATTGCACTTTTTTGCAATTTATGTAATTACTATGCACTTAATGAATACATATTATTAAAATCTGGGCTATAATGGTTGTATTGATGTATAGCAACTTGAAATGCTCCCAAAAATGGCTCCACAGCATGTAAAAATATAATATAAGCTCTGGCGGACTTGGTTCTATGGTAGGTCTTAAAGGGTTAAAAGGTAATCAGCTTTGAAAGTCAGTTCAAATGGTTAGCTAATAGTACTTTAAAAAGCCTACAACTCTGTCACCAGTTTCTTTACCAAAAATTACCCATAAAAGTATCGCTCAATAGCATATATTGTAGTTCAAATGTTTAGTTGTACAAATATCAAATTTTTGGAAATCTAAAACTAGTCAAACACTCAAATGTTCATGCTTTTTATAGGAGGACAGAGCAAAACGGACATCGGCGCAGAGTGAAGAACTGCCCTTGATAAGGACACTATGACAGCCATATATAGTAAGTGAAGACTTTCTGTGTATCTAAAATTGCATACAGCACAAGTAACTTACTTTGCAACCATTAAAATAGGTTGTAAAGTAAGTTACCAATACAAATAGGTGATGATGCATTGTAGTGGTTGGTCTCAGACAAAGAAGGTCAACAGATTTATGAATGCTGGAAGGTAAGGAGAGACGACCAAAAGGGGTGTTAGCATTACTGTAATGTGAACTGGATAGACTTCCCATCTAGGAAAAAAAAGAGGTAAAATTATGCGTAAAATATATCTGTATTAATATCTGTATCTATATAAACAGAAATATCTGTTTGCTAAATGAAGCCAGCTAACATAAATCACATTTTTATTTTAACTCTGATAAAAGTAATAGAACTGTGACTTTTGTTTGTTACAGTGGCGGTAAGGAAGGGGTTTCCCAGCGTGTCCAGAAGGGCTTTGAGGATTGCCGTGAAAGCTGGGGGAACTGAGACTGCTGGAAAAGGAAAAGAAATTACATTTTAAGTATGCTGACTTATGTTCATACAATCACACACACATATACACATACACACACATATGTGTGTGTGTGTGTATATATATATATATATATATATATATATATATATACACACATATATGTATATGTGTGTGTGTTTCTTTTAGAATGTTTGAGTATGTAATGAGAATAAACTTATAAAATGAATATTCCTTGCTTGATTGATATGCTATATGTATGTTTTAAACATCAAATAAAGATTTCTTTCAGATGTTACATGTGAATGTGTTTTCTTAGAAATATATGAAGGGTTAAATTTATATTTTTTTGAATGATTTTAAATAAATTTAAATTGTATTTTGAAATATATTTTATTAATACATTTCAAAATATACAAAAAATGGCCAAAAAATATATGTGCTAAAATACATTTTAAATATATAAATATATTTTAAAATGTATTTTAGCACATATATTTTTTGGCCATTTTTTGTATATTTTGAAATATATTTCAAAATGTATTTTAAAATATATTTTTTTACCGTATGGGGTCTGACATCATTAACCGTTTCCAGGTCCAAAATCTGCTTCAGGTCAAAGTCAAACGAACACTGCGGCATCACTGAGAGTTACAAATTGTCTAAATTCTTTCATCTTTAATAAATGATCAGCTCTGCTGCTTTACCAGGTGTAATAATTAAGTTTAACAACCAGGCATCCATGAAAACAGAATTTATGAAGTTTAACGGAGTTCAAAGTTAGCAGGAAGTTAGCTCGCTAGTTTCCACCTATAAACATGATATAGCATGTTCTGACTGAGAGATTTTTGAAAAATTCAAACGTACTGCTCTGCTATCACTTCCAACATAAATGAAGATGGAAAACTAAACAGCAGTGACGTTTGTAGGGTAACTGAAGTTGGACTAGCTAGTATATAATCATGTGCTACGTGATTGCTAGCTACACAGCTATGTTAGCATAATATTAGCACAGTGAAGCTGGAGGCTAACTTTTTTCCACTCGATAAAAGTTAACGTGAAGGGTTCCCGATGGTCAGGGACAAATGCAATCACATGGCAGGATGCTGTAAATGGACCAAACTTCAGTCAGGAGAACAACTGTAATATAAGGTTAGTCATTAATATACTGCTGGATGGGCTGGACTGTAGTTACATCGTAAGGGTTTAAAAGCTGAGCTTTAAAATGAATAGTGGTGGGACTCTCCTCAGCTCTTTCTGGGACAGTGGCGCGGCTGCCCCTCTGTTGGGCTACGTTCACACTGCAGGTCTTGATGCTCAATTCTGATTTTTTGATCAAATCCGATTTTTTTGTCTGCTCGTTCACACTACAAATAAAATGCGACAGCAAACGCGCTCTAGTGTGAACGCTCAAAGCGGCCCGCATGCGCAAAAGAAGACGTCACACACAACGCGCTCTGTTTAGACCCAGAACAAACTATATTGTTTGACTGATGGCCCTTAATATAAAGACTTCGGACTTCATGTTTCCCGATTTTTGCTTTAAGTTATTTTGTTATTTACATAATAATGTAAATAACATAATAATAATCCTTACTGCTGTTTTAGAGGAGTGGTGCTTCAAAGGATAGTTGCAGATTTCTGTCAGAACCTGCAGGTTATGCAGTACAAATAAAATGTTAACGTTTCTCCAACGTTGTCTTCCCAGCAGTTTCACTGGATGGCCAGGAAGCGTTCATGATGTCTTCTCTGGCGCTGATAATTGGCGTCTGTCTTGTGTCAGTGACGTAAAAGACGGATTTAATGCGACATGACCGTTCACACAGCAGTCACTTTCTGAAACATCGGATATGTATCGGATTCAGTACCACATACGAAAGTGACCCAGATCGGATTTGAAAATATTGGATTTGTGCAGTGCACACTGTCACACCATGATCGGATATGGGTCGCATAGGGTCAAAAAAATCGAATTTGATGCGCTTTCGCCTGCAGTGTGAACGTAGCCTTGGTCTTCCTTGGTCTCTTGTGTTCTGGGGGCCTCTGGATGTCTGGAGTTTTGATCTCCTCCATACCTGCTTCATGCCCTGGAGGACGGGGCTGTGGCCCCCCCACACTCCCTAGCAGATCGTTACATGGAGAAACCTTTGGAATGCAAGCATGCTGATCCACACAGGTATGCACACAGGTGTACACACGGGTATTCACAGACGCGGACTACAGCTTTCTTGGCTGCTGCCTCAAAGCACATTGTGCGCTGTCTATCTTGCGTGCTGCACAACATGGTTTATTATTTAGTATCTACTGATATCTACTGCTAGCTAGTTTATTGTGATGGTGCTGTTTTTTTTATTATGTTGCTCTTTGTTGTTTGCTTTCTCTTCTGTTTTTTTTCTCCATACAGGTGATCCAGGTGTTTTGTTTGTTTTTTTCTTTCTTCCCCCCCTTCTCACCGTCTCTTCTCCCCTTTGGTTTTCTTTCTCTCCCTCTCTTTCTTTCATTCTCTCTCCCTGTCCTATCCCCCAGTCATGTCTGTCCCGTTTGTAGCAACTGAAAATAAAATAAATTCTTAATTATAATAAAGGTCAATCAAATGGACCAATATGGCAAGGCCATGATGATCCACTTGGTAAAATAAATCCGCTTGGCATCTTTCTTGGCCTTAAGACAACAATTCTGATGGCTAAAGATCCAAACGGGACACAAAAAAAAATAAATAAATAAAATAAAATGAATAGTGGTAATAAAAACCGAGAGAGGCCGACAGTGATCACTGCTTTTTTTAGAGGCTTGTTCAGATTAAATAGAACAAGATACAAAGCATTAAAACATGTTAAAAACACAACATCCAGAGTCGTTTGGACCCGGAAGCAGGGTTCATACGTCATCACTTAAACACCGGACAGGCAGCAACTAAAGTATGGCTTGTATTTTTTGGTTAGGTTTGAGCAACCTAAAGCACTTTGTTAGGGTGCTTGATGGTTTGGGATTTTTAATGAAAAGGTCAATAATTAAAAAAAAAAGGTCAGCAAAGTTTTCCCCTTGATCCTTAAGCAGTAATAATTCATTAATTTTGTCACTCGTGTCAGCTAATAAGGAAAAAAAGGACAACTGTCTAGTAGACATGGAGCAAAACTACCATTTACATTGGAGTAGAAATGTTACACAATAAATGTCCATCCGAATCCATCTTTTACTCTGCTCACAATAGGTTTTAAAGTGCCATGCATTGTCTTTGTTATGTTGGAAACGTGCGGTACGGCTGCATTTAATAATAATAATAATAATGGATTGCATTTATATAGCGCTTTTCGGGACCCCTCAAAGCGCTTTACAATACCACTATTCATTCACTCTCACATTCATACATTCATTTATATCAAGGAGGATTTACTTGAATGAGACTCTAATGAGTCAATCAAATCCACCTGAGGTTCACCTGCGAGCTGCTTCGGGTGAATCAGACATGTTGTACAGAGCAGTCATCAGAGTCGATGTCTAGTCTGTTTCAGAAGGACTGCTGACCTAGAAAAGTGGAGAATCTAAAGGATTTCTTCTTCATTATAAATGTCAGAAAATATAACTCCTATTCTCAGGTTTACGTAAAACTATAAGAGGTCTTTGATGTTGCCCCACATCCCATATTTAGGATTCTTTTGGAAGTCGGTGCCCTAAAAACTTACTACTGTACACTCTTATCACTTAGTCTAGTCAAACACTGTAAAACCCACATCTGCATGATCCATCTGCAGCGTCTGCTTGTATCACCAGAAAAACCATCTCTTTTACTTCAGAGGTTACCTGGACAATAAAAACTGCAAGTCTGGTAAGAAGGAGCTGCACCAAGCATGTAAGCGTGTGCATAGTTTCACATGAATTTATGGCTTAAGCCAGAGTCCTGTCGCTTCTTTATCCCATCAGAGTCAAGTACACTTACCTAGAGCTTTACTACAATTATAAATATGCCTGCCTCCACATAGTTAATAATGTTGGGAACTGTGCACAGATGGCAGTGCAAAAACATAATCGGCTCATATGTTTCCCAGTTTGGTTTCTGATTGCTTCCATGGGAGCGAGAGTGGGATACTTGCAATTTTTGCCTTTCGATTCCTGTTCTTTTTTAAACCACAATGGCAATAAATTCACACAGTTCATAAGAATGATTGTGTTGATATGTATGTTTCCCACATGGTTCCTCATCTGCACATTTAGTCATAAGTTACATGAATATACAGTGCATTTATGTATGTATAATTATTCATTGCATAACAAAAGAAAGTAAAAACAAAGCAGGTGCTGAGCTATGAAGCACAACACAAACTTGGCTTTTATTTATTTACAAATTTATTGATAAAAAATGCGTTTTATCACAGGCACCTGCAGAGTGTACCACAGTGTAATTAACTCAACTGAAACAGACTAACTCATTAAAGCCATTTATCCCATACAGACATATTGCAGTTACGACGACATGCAAAGGAGAGATTTAGTTTCATTTGTAAGCAATGAAACAGAAATGCACACTGGAAAATAGAAATGGAAAACTGTCTGCTCTTAATCCGTCTTTTCAAACAAGGGCCTCAAGCCAAAAGTATCTTTGGTCAGCTGATATGAATGCAATGAATACAAAGGGTACATTGTACATCTCAATTTTCATTCCAAGTTGTGGAATGTGTTTTCCTCCATTCAACTTTAAACTATTCTCAATAAATATAAACAGAATTTCAAGCTGTTTTCTCTACATTCTTCATCCACATCGAGAACACATTTCTACAGCATTCAGCACTCCCTTAGAAACTGCCCCATACTCTGACTGACCATTAAGCAGATGGAAAGATACCATATGGACCATTTTCAACTTTGTCCAAAGTGCCTTACGACATGAGAAGTGTATTTGTTTTTAGCACGAACGCCGCCCTCCACAGCGGATGGATGCAGTACAGTCTACAGTATCATTCCCTCGGGATTCTTTTTTTAAGAAGTACTGACTGACTGACTGCATAGTAAATCTGTCTCCATGACTAGTTTTAATGATGCAGCTTTAGAAGTCAGTAAGGCGCTCAGTAATTTAGGACCACAGTTGATACGTCGACAGATGTTTCGTGATTTTATCTTTAGAAAAGTCAGAAGTTTCTACCACGGTTCACAACAAGGGCACGTGTCACCAAAATGAAGCATAGCAGGCAATATCACACTGTATGGTAAATGGGCCATGTAATAGCTGAGATGGCTAAAAGAAAGCCTCCAAAACTACTACAGGAGTCTCTTTTTCTCCCTCTAAATTTCTCTGTTTCACAGTCAGTCAGAATTGACAGATGTGAGCTGCCACTAGCTCATAGTAATGACTGCTCAGGGATATTGTTGGGTCTGAACTGGGAATTACTAGTTGATAGATCCAATATATCTTTGGATTTGGTGTAATTAGGAAATTTTCCAAAGGTTATCAGCACTTTAAAACGCCTGCAGAAAACTGTCCTCACCTGGAGAGTGATATCGTTTGGCTGATGAAATAATGATTTCCGCCTCCTTAACAACCTTACGAGAAAGCCCGAGTGCGGGAGAGCTTGAGTGCTCACAATTCATCCAGGCATGCTGAGAAAGATAACATCGAGTGAGTTAGTTTGGGCCTTGCTTCATGTCTCCTTTCATCAGCACAGAATACCAAATATGATTATTCTCAAGCCTAATATTGAGGATAAGCTTTGACATCTCGTGCCAGCTGGTCTCCAAGGACGGAAAAGAATCAACAAAAAGAAACTATCTTCAAAATTGTTCTATTCCCTAAACGCTTCCTGTGAAAGAGGGATTTCTTAACTCGGAAACCAATTAGCAGCACAAGCCTGAATGGTGTTCAGCATGCGAACTTTTAAATGTAACACATTAGACACAGCGTGGCAGTTTAAGAACATCTCGCACATGCAGAATGGGCTGCGTGTGTTTATGTAGTTTTAATAGAAAAAAGCCTTGGTGAGTATTGAAACCTAGAAAAGGGATGAAGAGTGAAGATGAAGACAACTGTTATCATAAGACTTGATGTCAAAGGTGAAAATATGATGGTTCTCCTCCACGTTTTGTTCATTTCATGGTCCTCAAATGATGTAGATCAGGGGTTGCAAACCCTGGGCATGAAGGGTTAACTGATGGCACGACCATAGCTGGACTGGCCATCAGGCATACTGGGCATATGCTTGGTGGGCCGATGGTGATTTTTTTGTTTTTACAGGCAGATGGATTTTTTTTTTCAGTAATGGTATAAACAATGAAAGGTGGTGGATTGGCCAGATGCTGACAGATGTGTAAAAATAACTCAGTTGTTTGGTGGTGGCTGTGGCGGAGCCTCCACAGAGGCCAGCAGGTGGATGAGGGAAAGGAGAGGCAGGAGGACGAGTGTCAGGTGAACTGAACAGCGCAGCATCAGCACCGCGGAAATACACGGATACATCCATAGACTCGAGACAGAATTCACAATGTGCTTTCAGGACTTTCAGGTGTTTGGACCAATGTTTTCTTTTCTAATCAAACCAGAAGCTTTAATGAGCAGCTGGATTGTCTCGCATTAACTGGCTGGACACAGAGGACATCGACATGCAGCTGATTGAACTGAAAAGCTCGACTCTGTGGGGGTCAAAGTTTGCAGAACTACGAACGCAGCTGGAATCCACAGCTGTGTGTGTTCATGGAGCTGCATGTTCACCTGCTGGACGTCACTACCTGACAAGTTTAACTGTCTTCAGAACATTGCAGAGGCCTTATTGACAGTATTTGGCTCGACATGTCTGTGTGAGCAGATTTTCTCTCACACGAGTCCTCAGGTAGCCGTCTGAACGCTGGACACTCTGAGACCCGTGTCTCTGAGTGGGAGACCAAAGATCATATTAACATGTGCGTCTCTGTATTAACAAACATGCCATATTGGCCCAGTTTATTTTTCTTATCATTGTTTTGAGGAGACCATAAATAGCCTTTGCATTTTCTGTTGTACAGTTCATTTGCTGTTATGGATAAAAAGTCTTTTTTTGTTTCAAAGTAGCTGAAACCTATTCGCTGATAGCTGCCAACATCTGCAAACAAATATAATTCTATAAAGTTGTTCTATATAGTGTGTAACCGTTAATATAGAGCATTATTAAATTTATTGCTAATGCAATCATATGGCACATATGATGAAATTTTAGATGGCACTCATCATCAGAAAGGTTGCCGACCCCTGATGTAGATGATGTGGTTCTTTGACTTTTGTAAACCGTGGGTTTTACATTTCTATTTTTAGTGGTGTATTTAGCTAGTGGACTCTGGACTTGTGCATTCTTCTTGCTACCTATCAATCCTGAAGTTCATTAATGTTTTAATCCTGATTTAATTTCAACACATTTTTATTCTCTCCCCCCAGGACATCAAATACTGCTGTGCTGCTGGTGTCACAGAGATATGCAAGGTGTCCTTTCGCTTACAAAAATGAATAGGAAGAGATAAAAGTCTTCTATCAAAGAGCTACAAGGTCTTTTTTTTTGCTTTGTTAGTACTCACTAACAGTGTTAGGTGTAACTTGTTACAAAGTAATGTGTCACTGTGATCACATTACATTTTTCAGTAATGCAGTAATATAATGTGTTATTGTACTAAATTCCGTAATTACATTACAATTATGCCATTACTCGCATTGAAGATTATTTGCACACCAGGTGTATAGAAAAAAAAAATGCATGCACTTTACTTCCTGCACACTTGCACTACAATCAGCTGATTTCAGTTTGTGTCCAGGAAGTGCAGGACGGTGCAGCGGTTTACAATCGAGATGTGGACATTACCTTTACTGCAAAACAGACAAAAAACAAGCGTGATGGTAAAATGCAAACTGTAACAAGAAAAGAAACAACCACACTGTGCTGCTAACACAACTTTGGTTCTTTGCAAACATCTGCACAGACAGCATGCTAACATAAAATACCCAAGAACCTACAGTCAAGTCTATGCCGACCCCAGCTCGGCAGCCAGACGCTGATCCTCAGCAGATAACATGAGCCTGATGAACTTGACTGCCTTGGTTAAGGTTAGGAAAAGATTGCAGTTTGAGTTAGACCCCCAAAGATTGACCCAGCACGGTGCAAACATGACATTTGTTATGTCAGGTGTTTCTTTCCAAGCAACCACATGTGATGAACTGATCTGCTTCCAAGTACCTAAACCCAGTGTGTCAACGCACCGTTTGACATAACACCAGCACATTTATTATGGAACCAAAACAGGCTTCCATGGTTTTATATAACCTTTATTGTTATTGACATATTATTTACATCATTGTTATGCTACCAGACTGACTGAAATGAAAATGAGTTACTTAATTAATAAAATATGAATATATACAAATAGTAGGTGCCAGTCAGTGACTGAGGCAGAATTACTTCTAAGAAACTTGTTCTGTGATCATTTTGCAGCAGTTCGGTCTTATTTTGCCGATCATGTTTTGCAGATTCACTTCATATGTGGAATGGTTTTTACAAAGCCAGATAAAATACAGATGAGGAATTGTGTCACGTTAGCTTCGTGCATTAAAAGTAGAAATGTCCAAGTGCCACAGAAAACAGAAATATCATGATAGCAGGATCAGTACAGTGCACAACTGTGGTAATAATGTTGGATTTGTTATATTAGGGACATGATCTAATGATCTAATAATAAATCTGCCTCCATATTATTAGTATCTAATGAGACTCCTTTTCTTTTGTGAGATTAATCATTGCGCTGTCTGCTGGATAAAGGATGGAATTCAAGATCCAAGCCATGTCCGACTCCAACTGAGGCTCTCAGGTTCTTCCTGTGTATAGATCAGCCTTTGTCTCTTTTGTCATGTACTTTCTACTAATTCTGTCTTTCTTTCCTTCACTCATAAGAGAAAGCCAAGTCTTTATGAAAGTTTACAGCCATCGCCCTGTGCCACTGGGCGGTGCCATCCATTCATTTGTCACCTCGTTTATTTGTCTGTGTCAAAAGGAAATCGGAGGCAACAAACTATCAAAAAAGTTAAACAGTTTGATTCTCAACACATGCCTAATTACCGCCTCACGAAAGCCTTTTATCAATTTTCCCTTCAAACAGCTGTGGGAAACTCAACAGAAGTGACTAAACGCTCAGCAGAACGTTTTAGCTCTTTAACACAAACTGTATGAAATAAACGACAAAGCCAGTCAAGGCAAGTCTACTAATCAAGCAGTCAGGGAACTCACATCATCTTACTACTTCAGATTACATATATGAAAGACTGCAAAGAGACTGAGCCACTCATCTCACGCTTCATGTAATGTAGAGTTCATATGAAGTGCTGCTACACAATCTGCACCTGATTCTCTGAGAGCGCTTCAGGCAACTAAGCTACTTTAAGAACATCTTTTTCCTCATGTCAAATCAAATCAAATCAAATCAAATCACTTTTTATTGTCATCGAGCCCTCTGTAAGTGAACCACAAATAAATTAGTTGTCTTTGGTTTCATTTGGCATTTAAACAGCATCGATTATGTCTCACTCACAGAATCAACTTCATCAGCCTTTTTGAGATGCAAAGAGGAAACAAACAAGGGAAACATAACTAAAACAGACACAGTAAATGTAACGCATAGTGGAAACTGTTCATCGGGGTGCCAAAGGAGCTTCGACGCCCTTTAACATTTAGCTTTAACTTCCATTAAAGAACCAGAACTAAACAACACATCACTTAGACCAGCACAGAGGCATGGTGAAACACACACAAATACACTAACACAAAATCTCAAAACATCCGCTGGCAGGATTGTTTACTGCTGCACTGATGCTAAACTACAGTAAGCAAGCTGAGTGGCTACAGTTTGCAACACTGCTTGTAAACTTTGTTTTATTTAAGGGGCAGAACACATCATTTTAGTATTTGTCACTTAGCAACAATGTAAGAAACAAAACCCACATTTTCCACATTATCATCACATGTACTACATCTCCATCCTGCCCATGGACCAAGAAGGTCAGAGCCAACGATTTTGCTCTTTTTGTCTGTATTTAAATCAGCTCCAGTGGAATCAATCCACAATCAAGCTTCCAGGGCAAAGACACATTTTTCCATGGAAGCACACTAGTCGAAACAGGACACACTGCTGTTCCGTGTGAGGAGACCTTTGATGTCTTTAAAACCAATAAAATATTAAATGTATATATTTAGTAGTTTTTATTGGTGCCTACTCGTGCAGCTCTGTAAATGCAGTTTTTTTGCATTACCTTCAAAGCTAAAGCAAAGAGGGTCATGTCTTTAAAATAAAGAGTTGAATTTCTAACATCACATAATGGCAACTTTTATATGTTCATGAACAAATTCCTGATTTTAAACTTGATGGTAAAGATAATACATTACGGGCAAATTAATAGGCCTTTTAGAAGATGAATGAGACAGTTCTTGTAAATGTGTAATGGCTCATTATATTGTGGGGTGATTATTCTGTGGAATTCAATTTAAGTGAATTCAGCCCAGAGAGTCATTATGCTTATAGTTAGTCCTCTGTGTGCAATTGTTCTGCCATGCATGATGAAAAAAATGCCCTTATCCTGTGAGGTGACCGGAGGGTCAAATGGGGTCAAACAGACAGAAAAATGTCTTCTGCCCTGTGCTCAGCTTCACACCAGAGTGGCCTCGGCTGCGTGTTTACCCACGAGCGAGCTTAATGAAAACCCACTAAATGCGTCTATTACGTTTGCCCTGCTAACTAGCGGCAGAGCTAATAGTAAAAGAAACATCACTTCAACCTTGAGACAGCCAACAGGCTGTACTTTGCAAACACTAATAACCAGCTGAAGGCAAACATTCTTGCTTCTCGGAGTTGCCGTGGGTTTTAATCGCGACCCTGAAGTTGCATGTTCACCTTAGGTCTAAATTAAAGCAACCGGCAAAAAGAAAGGTGGATTTATGAAGGACAAGTTGATTAAACTTGAGATTAATGTGTGTACGCCGTCAAGCTGAGGGTTGCCTCATGTATCAGAATTCCTTGACCTCCTTTGTGATGTTGGACTGCAAATCTTGTTGCATAGGATTACACGAGGTCGACGGGTAACGATGAATGCGAACGTTTCTGTATTTGTTCCAAATGTTTTGGTTTCTGAGTCGTCTTCATCAACACACTTTTACTGTGTTCATTTTGCGTTTGTAGGCTGCTAATTTACTACAGAATGAATTTGTCTAATTAAAGAATAAAGAAAAGCCAACATCTTAATGCACATAATGAGTGCAGTTTAAACTGATATAAGGTGACTCTTTGGTTAAACAGTCAGTTAAACACTAACTTGAACTGAAATGTTTTGAGCAGAACGGCAAACACGTGTTGGCGAACCTTGTGTGCTTCCTTTTAGCGTCGTAGAGGATTTTAGCAGCTTTCAGCTCAGTCATTTGTGAACAGCTTAGACTTCGTATTCATGAATAAATGGATGGTGACACTTATTGCTCCATGCATGATGACCGGCAGATTCAAACCCAAACCTTGCTGCGAGGAAACAATGGTTACTGCTCCACCACCGAGCCACACTCGTTTGTGAGAGCAGCTTGATACTTTATGGCTGAAACAATTACTCGCTGCTATTCAGACGTCTGAAAGGTCTTCATTTATACATCAAATTTAGTTCAACACGCGCCTTGACAACCATGTACTATTTAGCTTTATTTTATATTTATGGAAATATGGAAAGTGCTCAGTGGGTAAATTTCTGGCTGAAACCAGGTTTTCTTAATAGATTGAAAAAACTGACTTTAACCTTTTGCTTTTTTCTATTTACCTAAAGCAACATAAATAAATAAATAAAATATTATTTCTATAGCACCTTTCTAGACAGAATCACAAAGTGCTGCACATAAGATAACAAATAATAAAAGGGTAAAACAGACAATATAAAACAGGCAGAAACATCTTTTTAAAGATCATCCATAGACATCTGGTACTGGAGGGGCAATTTGGAATCATATGTAATGGACCAACTGCTGAAAATAAAAAATAAAAAATCATGAAAAACAAGGGTCTGAGATATATTTTCACTATCACTTCCAATGGAAGATGGACACTGTTGCAAATCAATCCTTTATTTTTCCCGGGAGATTGTGAAACCAGTCTAAAACTCACTGGTTTTATTCTAATCCACTGTCACATTTACTTGATAATGGTAAGAGTTCTCCTTAAAAAGAAACCAAAGGGAATCTGATTTTCCTTTTGAATCCAGATCAAAATGCGATGCTGTCACGTACGTCTTGTCACTCAGAACTTTTGTATTTTTTTTATCTTTCTGCACGTGAAGCACCTTTTCAGCCGCCGTTCGCACGCATGTATTGGCACCGGCTCAAGCTGGGAACCAAGATCCACCAGTACGAAGCTAATCCACGCTACCGTTAAACGCATCCATTCATTATCAGCGGCTGTGAAATGCATAACACTGACATTTTATAATTGTGTTGGAAATATGCAGATTTTCTTCTAAGAGTGTTAAATACCTGAAAATCAAGTTGAGCTAAACGACAATTGGCAAAGCTCCTCGAGTGTAATACCCGGGATCAGACTGAATTAAAAGGGGATTTTCCAGCAACTCTCCATCAAGGAATTCTTCACATTGCCACTTTCATCTGTGTCTGTGTGTACAGTCTGTTCCACCATTGAAGCATGAGACCAAAGCTGTATCTTCAGAATGGAGGAGCACTTTTCCAGACTGAGGGACAGACGTTGCCAGCTTTGTCTTGCCTTCCAGCCAAGAATACTAATTGGGCTATTTAAAGTCTGTCCGTCCCCGGCCAGAAAAGCAAACAATCCATATTTAAGCCGCTTCGTGGATCATTATATCATGAGAAATGCACTGCGCATTTATCACATACCTAGGTGGCATGACTCTATTAATTTGTAAGGAGTGTGGGATGACTACAGAGTGACATGCAGGCTGTTGCATCCAGTAGTTGGCCTTTGTTTCTTCCTGGCGATAAGAACTATGACTCATCTGTGTGGGTTTAATACAGTATTCCAATTGATTGATGCCACATAACATAGACCCTATAATAAATCTATTGATTTCAGCTGAAACATTGCTTCTAGATTTATGAGTTTGTGTCCACAGAAGCACACGCTCGCACACAGTCGTCTGGCAACTCGCATAAGACCCCATGTGGTTAGAAGGGGTGACTCAGTGTGAGAGGAAACACGTTCGCTGTGGGATCCGCGGTACAATTAATGAAGTGATGACATTATATATTTATTTACAAGTCATTAGGATTCAGGGCCTGAGGAGTCGCATCCCATCTCTGCCCGGGCTCTCTAAGGAGCATTCCTTCTGTTTGGTCTACATAACAAAGAGCAAAATTAAAAATTAACCCCTCAAGCTTAAAGCACACAAAGCCTCAAGTTTGCACTGTTGATGAAGAAGCTTTAAATATGGAGGGGGGGATTTTATGAGTGAATGTTTATAAATTTAATTAAACTACAAGACGAGACAAAAAAGAAGCCCAAAGGCAAAGCGCTGCAGAGTTTAACAGAAGCCAGTTGTGGCTTTTGTGTGGAACGAACAATCTGGAATTTCTTTTGAATTCTGCTTTATATTCGCCATAATATGCTGACCGGTAATGTTTTATTAAATAACGGCTGCACCGAGAGGCGATTCTCAATAGTACGATCAGGGGGGGGAAACAGCAAGAGAAACATGAGGGGAGGACGTACAGCGTGCATATGTGTTCACGTGCTCTTTGCTAATGTTTGCATGTGTGTGCGCTATTTTCAGTTTTTCTTTCCGTGAGCTGTAGGTGCGCAAACTCTCCCTGCATTTCTCATAAGCCAGAGGTGATGAAGTGGCATGGAAGACTGCCATCATTACATTATGTCATCAGTTAGTCTCATCAATTAACGTCGTGACATAACATGCCCTTCGACTATTCTGAGAGCTCATTCTCACTGTGCCCTTGCCCATATGTATCCCCTGTGACAAAAACCAAAGTGTTGCCAAGCGCTGATATTGCCGTGTGGAAGGTCGCACTAAACGAAGGGGCTTGTCCAAGTACTGACACTTTTCACATCTTACAGCAATAAAATGCCTCGCCGACTCCCCAACATGACAGGTCTGCATCAGCGTGCCACTTCGGAGACGGTGACCTTTTTCCACACCGTGCAAACGAGTTCTCTCGGAGAGCCAGCGCAGAATAGGTGGACGAGGTCGAAGTGGCCAAATTGGAACGCAGCATGAAGAGATTACTGCAGGATAAGGTCAAGATTCAAGGCAGGGAAACCCCGGTTGGAGTGATGGATCTTCTTCTGAAACTGCTTAAAGTGGATTTAAAACACTGAGATAAACAATGAAATTATCTAACCCGTGTTTGTGTCAGCATCCGCCAGCATCTCGGATCCTGGAAAAATGTTTATTCTTTTGGTTGTGTTTGTCGTTTTATAATGAATAAAAAAAACATGTAGATGTGCTTGTGATGAATAAAACAGCATGAAAGCTGAAACAGACTGAAAATGAAGGAATTTAATGCTGAAAAACATCAGGGCTGAAATATTAGTGGTTCAGTATTGCATCAGATTTAATCATGTTCACTGCTCGGAATAAAAATTTACATCAGGTGTTTTTCTCTGTCTTAATCTTTTAAATCAGAGCCGTTTCAAAGCTTCTGTATTTTTTCAATGATTTTGAGGCCCTACACTTCTTGTCCGGCTTCCAGAGGCCCACTGGCCAGGTGTCCCAAGAGTTACTGGGTCAGCTGGACGCTGCGGGCCGCTGCAGTTTGTGCAAACCAAGGCAAAAATGGGTCAGTGATGAGAGCGGGGTTACAAATGCAATGTGACGCCAAACTCCTAGTGGAGCACAACATGGGGAAACACGCACCCACTGTATAATTTATAGAGTATCTCGAGTAGCCTTTCCAAAAATATACAAAACTGACATATCCGTTTATACTGTGTGCAAACAAAGAGTCAAGTTTATTTACTGATGGGCTGAGACACACCAGGTGAATATTAATGGTGCGTTTCAAAAGTTTAATGCTGGCAAACGCAGCAGGAGGCTGCTGTTGCTGTGAAGTTTTTAAATGGTGGCGTCATTTAGGTTGATTCTCTCGCTTTCCAACGTTTTTATGTGATATAATGCAACAGGCCAAAGAGATTAGCTCAAATACCCAGCTGAAGAACAGCATCTATTGTCCAGCAGATGTGAATAGAATTCACTTTAAGATTTGTTGGCAACCATTTTTGCTTTTATTCAATGGCTTTCAGTGAAGGCACGGAGGAAAAGCATCGAAAGGAACAGAGAAAACAGTTAACGTTGTATACATCCTATAGAGCACTTTGCTATCAGGAGGCATTTTTACACTTGGCAGCTGGTGAAGCAATAAAAGCCAAATGAGTGCAAGTACAATAGAAACGGAGCGAATTGGTAATTAGGATTTTTGCACAGATTGGTTTTTCAACAGTATTCTTATGAAACATCGACCAGCTTTGTAATCCAAAAAGAGAAAGAACTTAAACGCAACCACAAAAAAATGACCGTCTGTGATATTTCTATTTTATTTTTAATCTGGCACTTTATTTTCTTTACCATTTCTTTGTACCCTGCTTGTCATTAAAAAGCTTTAGAAAAGTGCAGCTTCTAAGCAGGAACATTACCCAGGCACAGAGATTGTGGCTCCTCACACAAACATTATGCTTGGAGGAATTGAACCTGCTCAGAAAAAAGAAAAAAACATCCAAATTGTTAAGTCAGCCTCTAGATCAAGTCAGCCATGAGCAGTTAAGCTGATGCTCAGCAGAGAAAACAAAAATGACAAAAGCACAACGTAGAATTAATGAATCCAACAATGGCTTTGTTTACAAATATATTATTTTATGGTTATTGCTGCTCAGAAAATACGCCAGTGTGCAAGTTATGATATGTAATATGAAGAAAGCATATATTATATTAAGGACAATTTTAGCATTTGGAGATTGGATAACACCACAAAGTGCAGGAGTCGCTGTATAGAGCAGTGCATATGCCAGCAAATACACAACATCATCCAAACCCTGCGTGCAGACTTGTTGGAATTGAAATTTGTTGGAAAGTGCACAAAGGAAGAAGCAAAAAGTTACACTTGGACAATCATTCAAAACCTGCTGCATCCAATAAAAACGATAATGTAGCAGTCAAATTTATTCAAATAGCACAACTGTTGACCAAAGTGCTGTACATTTAAGATAATCAAAAGAGATGAAAACATAGGACGACAGGACAAAATGTAAGAAAAGAATCATAACATATCTGTGTTTATATTTGTTATGGGTTCTTGTGTCTTGCTTTCCTCCTCATGTTTCATTCTGTCATGTTATCATATCTCTGTGTATCTGTCTGCATCTCTGCGCGTGTTCCCGTCACTTCCTGTTTTACTTTGGTAGTCTCCTGTCTGTCGGCTAACTGATGACAGACTGACACCTGAATTAAGACTCTTACAAAAGTCGAGGCGAGATGAAATGAAGGCGTGGATAGCTCTCTCAAAGTCTCTAAAACAGAGGAATGGCTTCACTTTTGCAAGTAGCCAGAGAGGAAAGAAACTAGTTTTGATTACAACATTAATCAAATGTTTATCAAACATTAGATTAGCGTCAAAAATTCCTCCTCAGTTCCTCGCAAAGGTTGTTTTTTTGTTTGTTTGTTTTTTTCATTTAAAAAAAATGGGGGGGGGGGCAAAGTTGTAGTGTTCACAGACACCAAACTCAAAGGCCTCTGCTTTCTGTTCATTTAAATCAAGAAAGGTTAAAGCCATCCATGCCTTAACATCCTCCAAACAATCTAGTAACACCTTCAGAAGACTCACACATTTACGTTTCATTGGCAGGTAAATCTGTGAGTCGTCTGCATAACAATGAAATGAGATCTTAAATAAGCAAGTCCCAGCATAAACCTCAGGAAAAGCTCAAAGCTATAACCAGTGTAGCCAAGTCCACTTTCATTTTATGAATTGTTCAGGTGAAATTGCCATGTTGATCTGTAGCACAGTGACAGGACCTGTGACTCTTCAGCAGCTGAACTGCAGCATGTGAAGCCAACAGTCTTTTACCTTTTGACCGTCTTATGATCTCAAGATATCAGTAGCAGCTCATAACAAAACTCGACACTGTCTGTGTTTATGAACAAACACACACACAGTCTCTACTCATCCAAACCAACAAGCACAACAGCTAGCCAGCAGCAGCTCCCGCCGTTTAGTCTAATTGCAGACAACAAAGAGCTTCAAACACTTCACCTTCACCACAGTACACCACCAGGTGACTGGAAATCTGTGGCTTAGAAGTAAATAATGAGCGGTGCAATTACTGCCTTTGGTTTCTCTTTGTTTGCAGCTGGTTCTTCAGTCTTGTGTCCTACGAGTTCAGCAGCCCATAGGTATTAACAAAATGCTATCTAAAATCTAAACTACCATGAAATATGGAGATTTCTAAAGACTGCATACAGCAAACGCTTTAGTAACTCTATCAAATATTTACAGCTACATACATGAAATGTGGGTGGGAGGTGACACTGAGCCAGTGTAAAACTCTTTAGTAATAACTGTGTCAACAATTTAGGATGTAAACATAAAACGTACTTTTATAAAGTCTACAATATGATATCTATTTTCATCTATTTAAAATACATACCTATTCTGATATGTATTTTCAGCTGAGATTTTATATTTGGTAGCATGGGGGATTATAATATTAATATTCAAGATTAAAGAGCTGAGCCTGGTTCTACCGGAGGTTTCTTCCTGTTAAAAGGGAGTTTTTCCTTCCCACTGTCGCCAAAGTGCTGCTCATAGGGGGTCATATGATTGTTGGGTTTTCTCTGTATGTATTATTGTAGGTCTACCTTGAGGTGACTGTTGTTGTAATTTGGCGCTGTATAAACTGAATTGAACTGAAATAATAATTTCCATTATTGTTGCATAAAGAAGCTGTAACTATTGGAAGTTTTGGTATATTACAAAATTGTCAAACTGCCATCATGCAGAGGGGTTCCACATACTGTGAGATGGTATATAAAGTAGAGACGAGATGAACATAGATT